>NW_015150541.1:876271-879265 GCF_000732505.1 Cyprinodon variegatus | reverse complement strand
TATGCAACGATTTGTCTTCAAGCCACTCCTGGCACTTTTCTTAAGGTTCCCTCTCAACTTTCCTGCTTCTTCTCTTCGTCCACTTCCTTCTCCTTCTTCTCATCGTGTGCCTCCTCATCTGTTTCTTCCTCCTCCCCCTTACTCCTAACGCTTTATCCCCATTCCTCTGCATCAACTCTATGACCACAGCTGACACTTGCCTACTTATGACATTAACAGCAAAAGTGATTAACATTATAGATTTAAATGTTAGAACTCAAATACTATAGGAAATCATAAGGAAAGCAAATTAGTCTAGTCAAAATAGTTATATGTTAATAGACAAACTTTGCCAAGTTGTTTGGCTAATAAAAAAATGTTTGGATAGCATAGTGTCACTAATTAAACAAAAGTAGATCAAACTCTCCCTTTGTTTAATCCAGCAGTTTTAGTATCTAGTCCATTTTTTAAAATGTTGTTTCACAAGATTAGTTTTTAAATGTCTTTGAACTGGAAAAAAATCCAAAAACTGTTTGCAAATGATAACTCTCCCTAGACATAGATCTATTCCCGTTCCTTCTAGCTACTCACTCTAATGCAGTAATCTATATTTACCTTCTTCCTCCTGGTTTGTGTCCCAGTGAAACAGCTTCAGGGCTTCCCTTTGTCTTTCTTGTCTCCCTGAAGAACAAAGACAGATAGTGTCTTCCTTCCCCTGTGTTACCTGCGTCACATATATAAAGAGATGTTGTAGTCGAAGTCACATCCCCAAAGGAACCGGCAGGTAGAAAGAAAGGTGAGAAAGAATCAAAGAAGAGTGTAATGATGTCAAGGTTAAAAGAAGTGGGTTATTACACGATCAGAGAACACACGTATGCATAAACACACCGCATTTCACTGATTGATGTAGAAAACCCCCTATAAATACCATATGGAGATCACAGTGTTATGAAGCGCTCCAATATAACACAGGAGCCTCAAAAACACTTTAAACAGCTACATGTTCAAAAGACAAGCTTGGAAAATTGAAGGTGGAGATGATCAGTGGAGAATCTTCCTGTTGTTCTTGTTTTTGAATGCACAAGGAGCTAAAGGGAAACAAACAGAGAGGGTGAGCATTTTGGAGAGCAAGTAGAACATGTTGAATGTTTACACTGTAAGTAGAACAAGTAATTACTCACCAGTCTGTTTAACTAAGTGTTACAGCTCTGCTTCCTTCCTTTAAATGTCTAACGAGGACAACAGTAGCCGGCTCAGCTTTGCACTTTGATTAAAGTGAAGTGGGAGCTCACTGTAATCCCTGAATCCTTTTTAGTCTCGCTGGGACTTAGGTGAGAATGATTTCTTTCACCAGAGCTAGATTTGAGACTTGCTGAAGCTTTGTTTGGGATGAAATCTCAATGTTTACCCAGTTAGTTCTTACAAGCTTTGCAGCTTTGCCCAGTTAATTTATACTAATATATACATCTAGAGTACTTCTGTCATGCAGAACTGATGTACGGCTTTTTATTAACTTGTTGTTTTTTTTGCAACATGCACCCTTTTTTTTTCCTTTGCATGTTTTAGCGTTATTTTTGTCTTTAATGTCTTTGTTTTTTTGCAGCGTTTTTATGTATGTGCAACACATTTGTAGTTCACTGCTCTCAGTTTTAAAAAATTGCAGCATTTCTTCCTGTACACATGTTTTGTATGTTTCATTATATGTTAATAAAGTTTCAGTGTTTGCTGGTCTTATTGCTGTTTTTGCAATACTTTATGCATATGCCGTGCTTTTATATATTTGCAGTGTATTCAATCAATTGCTTTTTTTTTGCTGTTTTTTTTTTTTTACAACTTTTGCCCAACAAAATGTAATTGTACCTTTTAAGTAATTTTGTGTTTATGCTAACCTTGGCAAAGGCAACTACCATCAAAAGTTTTTTATAGAAGTGTTTTACATCAATATGGAGGATGGTTGTGCAGAAACAGCCTGTTGATCTCACGTACTTTATGCAGCTAAGGAAACTTTTTTCCTAGACTTTTCTTTTGGACATATACCAATCCTTCACTCCTTTTCGAGGGTCAAAATTGGAGAATCCCCCATGCAAAACATCAACTAACCTTTGGTAATCAACTTTTTTTTCAGCTCCTTGCAGAAACATCTTGTTGATTACTCAAAGGTGCCACATGACAGCAAGGCTACAAGTCATTTTGAAGGGTTCAGATGTGACCAAGCAACAAGGGGTGTTGTTGGCTCAGAAGAGTGATTTATGAAGCCTCATAGGGTAGACTAAATCATCTCTGTTTATAAAAGCCACAGGGGAGCAGCTGAGGGGACAGCTGATTGTCATCTTGAAATATTTGGCAGCAATAAATAGGCCTGACTCCTTGACACTTTCTGAACTCCAACCATTTTGCTGGGTAATGAGAGTGCTGTGATTAATTAGGATGTGTACAACTAACAAACCGGGGATTTATTTCCCAACAGGTTTAACAGCACTAGCGCTTACGCATGCTGTCATGTCTCCTGTTCAGACTCCGAACCCTGATGGGGCTCACTGAGCCTCTTCACAGAAACGGGTCAGGTTCTTCCAGAGGCCAGCACTGAAACACATCCCATGGGGGTGATTTGATTCATTGAGATGCTATTAAACATGGTTAAAATAAACCGTGAGATGCAAGTTGTTTCTCTTTTAGATAAAAAGGGACCTTAACCATTCAACAAGAAGGCCAGCATCCATTCTCTTAGTACCACTGTGGACATTAAAAAGAAGAAAGTGTTTTAATCAAATTGGAATACTTTGATTTATTTGGACAAAACTGTCAGGAATCCAGTGTGTGTGGGCTGTGTTTGTTTTTTGTGTTCTCTTCCTCTACCACCAGGTGGCGCCCTGTTCTCGTTGCTCCTCCCACACACCTGCGGCTGGTTGTGCTCATTACTGAGGACTCTTAAAGGAATAGTACAAACAAAACATGATTAGCCTTCATTTTCTACTCACCCCCATGCTGAACAACACTCTGGAGTACTTTTTTGAT
>NW_015150541.1:870823-875719 GCF_000732505.1 Cyprinodon variegatus | reverse complement strand
TATTCCTTTAAGCGGTGAACTGCCACTACCTCGTCGCTAGAGTGTTTGCCTGTTTAGGGTACTCTAGCCAAGCTGAGTTTAGCTGAGTCAACCTGAGTCTTTGTCTCTCTGAGTTCTAACCTTGTTTTCGTCTTTGCCGTTTCAGCAGGAAGTCATCCTGCAAACTGGATTTTTGGCCTTCTCCCCCTGGAAGGATTGTTTTGAGTTTCACACTGAGCAGGGGATTAATCTCCACACGACCTGTTCAAGTCCTCCTGGAAATCTAAGTGGCAGTCCGCTCCATTGCTCTTTAAGGAACCAACCAAACCAAAAATCTGTCCGCCCTCCAACGATCTGTCCGCCCTCTCTGAGTTACCCTGGATCAACCTTATTGTTTATTTCAATAAACCTGTTAAACTTTTCTCTGGTTCTCTGAGTGGTTCCCTGCATTTGGGTCAGATCTCTTAAAAACATCATGACAAAAACAAGTAATGAAGAAGTTAAAGCATATTACTTGTACGTTTATTTTTATGTGAATATTTTTATTTTGCTACAAAACATGCAAGAACCAAAACATTTTCACACGTATCCTCCAAAAGTAACCAAAAAGGTGTAGGCTAAATCAAGGCCTACGATGCCTAGCCTGCTTAGAAATCTAGCCAACCCACCAACAAAACACTGAATTAATTTGTGACAGCAAAAATAAATATGTATGTTATACATAACAACTAATCTTAGACATCGAAATTATATTTAACAAGAATTTCTTTTTTAACAGTTTTTTTAACAGAATAAAGTGAAAGTTTCATCTTGAGCTCATCAGAAAGACCGTTCCACACATCCACTCCTTTAATAGAAAGTTTATTCATTTTGATATTTCTTCTGATCGGTTGTTTTTCCATATTTTCATCAACTAACTTTTAAACTTGTATGCAAACCCAGCTGTTTTCAAATGGACCAAATCCTGACTTTAATGCCTTACATTTAATAAATAATTCATTATACTTTGCATGATCACCTATCCATATAGCTTTCATAACAAGATAAGGTCACAAAATAGCTCTAACAAAAAGCACATCTGCACAGCAACAGTGTCACTGAAAGTGGGTTGTATACTATTTTGTAAGCAAAATGTTACAGTGCATGATTATGCAGGATTGAGGACTCCGTTAAATAAAATATAAACGCTTGGTTTACCGTATATAGAGTAAGAAAACCAAAGCAAACCAGCAGGCTTACATGGTTATTGAAGAAATATAACTAATAAAAAATAATAAATGATAACATAAAGTTAAGATCTTAAAGTGCCCAATGAAAGATTGTAGGTCAATCTGGTGAAGATATCGTACAGCTTGAACAGATGTCTAGCAGAGTTGCCAACTCAGCGACTTTGTCGCTATATTTAGCGACTTTTCAGACCCCTCCAGCGACTCTTTTTCAAAAAAATGACTGCCGACAAATCTAGCGACTTTTCTGGTGTCTGCCGTGGGGCGCCTCCCCCGTCCCAACGCCGTTCTCCCGCTTCCGCAGGAGTCCCTCTCAGCGCTACAGTCATAGACACAGCATGTTTACCCTCAGCGTCCAGACTGCAAATGAACCACGCGCATGCGCCGGGATTGACGGCGCAGGTTGATCACTCTGGAGTCAGCTCCCTCAGTTGCTGAACCTGCCATAGAGAGCCTTGACCAACGTGACCATGATCCACTCTTTCTGTGAGCAGGCAAGCACAGCCTGTGTGTGTGCAGGGAATTCTTATTAGTTAAAAAATAAATAATTACCATTTGCTCACATTGTCATTGATTCTTTATAGTCTTTTTTTTCCATTTAGATTGTTAATGTAATGTAAAAAAAAAAAAATTTATGGTTCAAAATGTTCATGTTTTAGCATGATTTTTAAGGTCCTTAGTGGACCACAAGGGAAAAAAGAAAAAGTTAAATTAAAACAAAGTTGAAAAAAAAAATATATATATATTATGCAAATAAGGCAATGACGTCATTCAGCGACTTATAGCGACTTATAGCACACTCAATAGCTACTTTCCTTACTGAGGAGTTGGCAACACTGATGTCTAGTGGCTGGCTAGCTCAATTGGTAAGTCTGCTCCCCGGGTGCTGTGCAATGTTACATTTAATGGGTTGAAATGACAATAAACAACACTGGAATAAAAAAAATAAAAAAAAAACACTGGAAGATTATATGTTAAGGGAAAACACTTTAACATAGAAGATTTGGACATAAATATATGTAAAAAAAAATAAAAACGAAAAAAATGCTGCAAAATATACTGCAAAACTATCACAAACACTTAACAGCAGTTGCTGCTTTCAAGACTGGCAAAAACAAGGCAGTTACTATTCCACATGGGACTAGGTTGGTTTGGATAATCTTTCTACCTCCTAGTACCTTAGGAAATCATCTAAAATCACATTTAGTATTTAGTCAGTTTGTCTTTGCTGGATATTAATATCACTTTAACTGAGACACATCAGTTTTTTTTACATTTAAGTTAACGCAGAAGACATTTAATAGTTTTTTATTATTTTTATGTATGTGTTTTTACATCAACAAATCTAGTGTGTCTCTTCTTTAAATGAAAACTTGTATAAGTAAAGGTTTAATAGTGTTAATATTAAATATTGTTAACCCTGTAGTGAGGGAGTGTTTCAAGAGTAAATTAAAGTGTGACCCAGTGGATTTTCGGTCAAACAGAAAAGCCCAATGTCATGAGGGGCATTCCTTCTTAGAAAAATTGAGAATAAAATGGAACTGAGGACAGCTCTTAAAGATTGGATAAGGGATGAATGATTTAAGGTCTGATGATTAATCCGTTGGTGAAACACCTCAATGAAATATAAAAACTCTGAAGGTAACTTTGGCCCTCAAGAAAGTCTGATGTGAAGTAAGTTCTGTGACACCATTTTCAAAGGCAAATTCCTGCTCAGGCATGACATAAATCATACTGACAGGAGCAGAAAGTCCAAATTTCCCTTGAATTTTTCAACATTACACACACTTAGCCTTCAACTGTCCATGCTCCAAACAAGAAATGGTAAACCAACACCAAATCAACTCAAAAGTTTGATACTTAATCCTGTTGTTGATACGGATTTAAGAATTACTTTGCATATGAGCTTACAGGGTTGGCAGGGTTAAAGACTTTCATACTGTCACTTAAACGTTCAGCTTACTGAAAAACTTCTGCTGAATTTTAGAAGAGTTTGGGATTACGGCATTAAACTGCCAGTGTGTGTTCCTGATGTGCATGTGTGCAACAGCTTCAAGAATTAGAAAAAGGGAGAAAAGTGCAAGCTGCTTTACTTTTCCTGATAAATACAGATAGCACTAAGGACACCAACATATTGCTTCACACAGTGAAAAACACAACCAGAATCAATTTCACAATTAGCCAGTTCACTGTTTTAATTAAAAAACAACAGTCGTCTTTGAAAGAAATCAATTCCATCTAATGAGGCCAAAATAAAAAAGAAATCCCCTGTTAGTTCACCATCCCTCAGCGCTGACAATTCAAAGGCAAAGCAGGAAATGCTTCTGGGTTTTTCTTTGTATACTTACAGCATAAAATCTTAAATAAGTAGCCGAGTTTGTTGGGACTATTTGGTTGATATTACCTCTTAGAGCTTAGAGAAAAAAAAATCCTTAACATCGACGTGCAGCAGGTTGGTGAAATGTTGAGCAACTCAATAAGAAATCCCTATTTTCTTAGCAACATGCTATTTAGGAAACTGTATGGCCTTCCATGTATATTGAATTGTGAACAAAATACGAATATACATTATGTGAAAAGAAAACTCGGCAGTATTTATAATTGTTTTTATAAATACAAACAACCATTCATGCACACACTCACACCTAAGGAGAATTTAGAGAAGCCAATTAACCTGATAGTCATGTTTTTAGAATGTGGGAGGAAGCCGGAGTACCCGGAGAGAACTGACTAATGAACAGAGACAACATGCAAACTCCATGCAAAAAGACCCTGGGCCAGAAATCGAACCCGGAACCCGAAACACTGTTTCACTGAATCCAATCTTGACAATAAGTCAACATACAAATATGTGCAACATATGCAATAAAAAACTGTTACAATAACTACAAATGTATACATTATAGCATCTTAGCAAGAATATGTATTTTCTGTATATGTTTAAATTATTGTTTTTAGGTTTGTGTGATATCATGAAAATTTAGTAGGTTTTATTGAAGGCTACCTAGTGAGAGTCACAGACAGTGTCAGCAAGAATAGACACTTTTTAGGTGTTATTCAGGGGTATGGAGAACTGAAGAAAGCACATTGGGTTCTTTCTCTTCTGAACAAGCAGCGGGTGCTGCCTTGGACTCCCATCCCCAAAGCTTTTTTAAGCGGTGAGTCCTTTTACAGCAGTCCCATCTCAGCTTAGAGTAAACCCACATTTAGATTAGTTAATGAATCATGCATTCAAAGAGCATAAAATGTTCTTTTAAAATATTCCTTATCTAAAATAAGTCACTTCTCTAAAATGAATCTCAGAAGGAAATCTAGTTTTGATTATATAGACTAAAATGCAAAAAATAGTTCCAAAGTGGAGAGAAGGCCTCAAAACTTAACCAACCTTAAATTAAGATTTTGCCAAAAAAATAAAATAAATAAATATAAAAAATGAAGTCTAAGTGGCCACAAGCAAATAACTATACTCCAAAGTCATCGAATTGTTGTTAAAAGAATGCTTATCTCAATAAATAATATTATTTGTTCCTTATGTTCCTAACAGAGCACTTCGCTCTCAATCTGCAGGTTTACTAGTGGTTCCTAGAATTTCTAAAAACTGAATGGGAGGCAGATCTTTTAGTTATCAGGCTCCTCTCCTGTGGAACCAACTACCAGTTTTAGTCCGTGAGGCAGACACCCTGTCTACTTT
>NW_015150541.1:866520-870103 GCF_000732505.1 Cyprinodon variegatus | reverse complement strand
TAAAGTGCCCTGAGATGACATGTGTTGTGAATTTGGCGCTATATAAATAAACTGAATTGAATTGAAAAATTGAATCCTCATATTCAGGGGTCGCCATTTGGCAAAGTTTTTGTACTGTCACTGCTGTCAAAGACTTAAACCTCTTTACTATGAGGAAATCTCAACTAACATGATATTCATTCAATATATCCGAGTTCCTTTTTTATTGTGTCTCATTTTTAATCTATTTTAAATTTACTTTTTGATGCATGTTTCCTCTGATAGAGCTTTGGTTCCAAGTTTTATGATCTGCCAGCTTTTGTAAACTCTGTGATGCTGTTTCTTTTTTGCCAAGTTTTTCGGAAATTCCTCCCAGAAAAACCTTTCTCCACCCATGTGCCTGCGTGTCTAGCATGTCAAACAACATCAAGCCTAAATCTCTTTTCCCCCTGCTCTCACGGGCCCGTTCGGCCATTTTGATGGGGATCTAATCTCAGCCGCTGCCTTACCTCGATGTGTGGTTTAGTGGGAGGGGGGTGCAGAACTTCAAACACTGTGTGTCTCTGACGTGGTGATAAACCCTGCGTGATGAAAGACTCCAGCCTTCAGAGAGAGAGGAGGTGATGAGCTTAACTTGAGGGATTTAGCAGCTCTGTCTCTCACTTTATGCGTTTTGTCAAACATTCCACAGACTTCATGTCTTACTTTGTATTCAAAGCTAATGAAAGGTAAAGACGCTTCTCTTTGAGATGGAGGAAATGTGAGCATGTAGGTGAGTAAAGGGGGAAATTTCTAAAGATACATCCAAATGTATGAAAGATGCCATTTTGTAAAAAAAAAAAGTCTTGCAGAAATAAAATCTTCACTCTGCAGAGTGACTTGAAAGATTTGACAAGCTGCTTTCACAGGCACTGCTATGCATAAAAATGTTTACTACCACCATCTACTGTTCATTTAGGGGAGCAGACTTTCAACCCCTTGCTTTATTCATAAGCAGTCATTCGAATAAAGATGATTAAAATATTGTGGTGCGTTCTTAATCACAGTATTTCAGATCACACCCACATTAAAGCTTGCAGATATTTCAAAGTAATTCACCAAAGTCTGGGAGGGAAACACATTGTTCTGCTCTTCTTAAAACATTTATAAACATGCTTCTATGAAAATATATCTTCAATTTCTATTTAGTTTACAAAATTTTTTTTTGCCTTTTGTATAGCTAACGTTTGCATTATCATTCTGAGCAAAGAGTTCCTGAATTTCCTTTATCTGTTGGTACTGAAACTAACCTTAACTTGTGCACTAGATGGACAACATTCGCTATTAGAGTACTCAAGGTTTACCAGGAGCAGCCCTGAAGGTCTCAGGTATTCATGTTATCAACTGTCCTTCACAAACAAATATGTTTGGGATTTTAGCTGAATGCAGATAGATCCCACAGACATAGTCATCTGCAAAAGTTGTTATATTCCCTGAACTTTCTCATATTCTATCTATTAGGATTTTAGTAGCAGTGACAGGACAAAATGTTAAAAAAGTTTAAAGGGTGCAAATACTTTTGCAAGACATGATAAGTGCATCCATTTCAAGCTGGCTTCTTCTGAGTATCTACAAAATCCATTTTGCATATGACACTTTTAATTGTTGGCTAGGTTGGCACCATTAAATATGGTCAGTCTTGAAATCACATCTACTGGACAGTGTAGGAACTTCTGACCCAAAGTAGATTCCAGGAAACAGGCTAGGGGCTAATTAGCTCATGAAAAGATGTTTTAGTCATAAAGGGCAAAAATAAAAAGGCTATTTTAAAGATATTTTTCTGTAAAAACTTACATCAAGTCTACTAACCATGGGACAACAAGCAAAGTGTAAAACGCAAACATAATTTGTAAGCAAACAGGGAACCATTTTTTTGTGTGAAAGCCCTTGTATACAACAAAGTAAGCTAGAAATTCTTATTACACGACTAGAGCCTTGAATAATAACGGCCTTTCATTTAGGATATAATGAAGGAACAAGAAATGATCAGTTTGGCTATTTTGACAAGCAACAGCTCTTGTATAAAAACTCATGTGTTTACATACACCTCATTGGGTACAGAATGGTATTAAGTGAGTCATGTTTTTTCAAGCTGGTAAATTGACTTCTAATATCAGCTGAGAATTAGGAACTTCTCTCATCATTATAGTGAAAGAATTTCTTGCAATTATATAGTTTCACGTATTTCACCATACAGTACTTACTCTAACACTTGAAACAGCTCTACCTTGACACAAGTGGAAATATTTCCAAAGAGCTCTCTTTGTCTTTGACGGCACGTCAGCACAGCTTTTAGAACTGTTGTCATGAAGCAAAATCTCAGAGGTTTGAGTGCCAACATGTTTGTCTTGTTGAGTTTGTTTGTGCATTCATGGTCGTTCATCCCTTTTGTCTTTCTGTTGCCACGGTGATGGACTGGCATCCTGGACTGCCGTACCTCATTGGAGAGGGGCACCAGGTATCCTGCAACCCTGCACCGATAAGCAGGCTAAGGTGATGGAAAGATGATTCTGTCTTTCTTGTGTGCAAGGGAAAAGTTGGACTTTTTCACCAGCTGACCAGCAGTGCACAGTATACAGTATGTAGGAGTTTGGGCAATGCACCATTTCTCTGTGCTCCATATTCAGTAGCGGCATCTTGTGTTATGGAGGAAGCTTTCTGAATCATTAATCAAAATGTTTTGATTGATTAGACAAAGTTCATGTCTGAATGTCTGTTGGTGTATATAAAAATTTAATTTTAATCCAAGGAAAGCTGAGACCTGGTCTCTGGACCTGGGTAAATATCTCTTGTGTATCAATTATTCTATTTCCCCCAGTGTCGTATAAAGTACTGAAATCTCGGAGTCAAGTAAAAGTATAAGTACCTCTCCAAAATATGACTTTGGTAAAAGTCCAAGTCACTGACTGAAATGTTACTTGACTAAAAGTCTTAAAGTATCTGAAATGGCTTGTACTTAAGTATAATAATTACTGTAAAAATAGATGTACTCAAGTAATGTAGTGAACAATATTAATAAAAAGTAAGAGCAGTTTGAATGACGTTTTTTTTACAATTTGGTAAACTTTGAAGGTTAAATTCACTTAAAATAACATACACAACCAAGTGTAGGATAAATTTAGACCAAGTATTATTACTGCTACTGTTATTGACATTACAAAAAAAGAACATTTTTTTGTAAAAGTACCTTAAAACATGAAAAAAGGCAGTGCTGAAATGAAGTGTACATCACACCAGAGAAAAAAAGATGCACTTCAGGCCAAGTAACTACATCTTAAACACTTTGTAAACACAAGCCCTCATCCCCTCCACACTTTTGCCCTTGACTTTTTTCTTTCCCTCCAAATCTTAAAGGTACACTATGCAACCGGTGTTGATTTTCCAGTGAGGCTCCCTCCAGAGGGCGAAAGTAAAAGTGCACTATCGTAAATATGCACAGCTGTTCTCCTGGTTTCTCCGTCAAGCCAGGCGCGGTTGTTTTGAGCTTAGCAGCGAATGACTAATGCTGTGTTCACACTGGACGTAGCTGGCGCGACAGAAGCAGCGAGTTTACATGCAAAGTCAA
>NW_015150541.1:862826-863924 GCF_000732505.1 Cyprinodon variegatus | reverse complement strand
GGGAAATACGGACGTTTGGTCACCCTAGTTACTATACAACACTGATTACCCCAGTTAGAGATATGGCTGAAAGCTGCACAGGAAAAATGCATTTGTCCAGAATGTTTTCATTGTCTGATCTTTGGACTCCAGTAGGGATTTAGCCTATTTTTCTAAGCTGTCTCTGAAGTATTAAAATTTAAGCATTTGGCCAAATATCTCTTTCTTTAGATTCCTGTGAAAATAAACATTCAAAAGAAGTTTCAGCTTAAATGATACTGTGAAAAATCGATTTCAAATATCGAGACCCAAGGAGAAAGTATTTTTCTTAAGTATCTTGATTTATTTGTTTTATTTAATGACTCAACTACTTTTAATTAGTTAGTTCAAATTATACTCCTTAACAGGAAATTTCTTACATTTAAATTAATGCTTTTAAAAAAAAGATTGTTTCATATTTTAAACAATCCTGAAACCATTGATTTTAGTGAGTTTCTGCAGTCCGTAGGATCTCTTGTCATGGCCACTCGTCCCTTGGGAGCCCTTTAACTCCGGCCTCATCAGAGGCCCGCAGAGGCCTCCTGTCAGTCAACCAGACATCACCCTCTGATTTGCTCAAAGACTGATTACACTCTATTCATGCCTCTGCGCTCATAGAGGACAGAACCGCATGTGGTGACATATTATAAGTATCCATACTGCAGTAACATTATGTCCTGTTGGAAGAGGGGGAAAAAAGAAAATCACTCAGTGCATTCTAGTTCAGCGTAATCTCGGTTCAAATCAAAATCCAAAACGCACCTACAAAGTTAACAGCGACAAATTGGTGGGTGAAGCATTTTGTGACAATGCTATGAAATAGAATGTGCCCTTTAACAAGTTTCTTCTGCTTTTGTTTTTTTTCTCACCCTGAAATGTCATATTTAAATGTGAGAAAGCCTACAGATGGGACTACAGATGAAATGTAGCCCTTGTGGTTAAATCTGGCCTCATTTACATAACACTTTAATGCACTCATGGTGATTAATATGCAATGTCCATATTGAATAAACATGTTACACTTAATATTAAACAAATATAACCTGAGTAGGTACAAACTTTCATTCTCCAAATGTTAAG
>NW_015150541.1:859672-861881 GCF_000732505.1 Cyprinodon variegatus | reverse complement strand
TGGATGGATGGATGGATGGATGGATGGATGGATGGATGGATGGATGGATGGATGGTACTCAGACACCCTGAGTAGAGGTTTACTAAAATTTTATTAAAAAAAATCTGTTAATCTTAATGGATTTGGTATTTTGACAGCTTTATTAAAATAAAATAAAATAAGGATTTGAAGATTTTCAAATTTTCTCGAAGAAACATTTATTTTTTTTCACAGCACCGTATGTCTAACAGCTTCCTGGAACATTAGTTTTCAACAATCTGGATATGTAGACAGTTTCAGCCACCAGCTTGATGCTCAGTTGGTCAACAACTTGGAATTATAAAGAGACTCATTTGAATCATTTCCAAGAAAGTGGAGATTCAAAATGGAAAATGTGTTAAATGCCATTGCAATCCGTGTCAGTTTGATAACTTTCATCATCTGAAAAAGATTTAACAGAAGGATATTTTAATGATAAAATCCCCCCAGCCATCTGGTGGCGTAATGAAATGGCCAGTGCTGGCAGATGATCTGGATGACCTCTCTGTATGCACCAGCGGCATATGCCGGGCTCGCAAGGCGAAGGCGCAACCTTTCATGTGCCGACGACCACTCATAATCATCAAACTCATCTGTTGTGTTCATAAATCCAGCACAGAGCTGGATTTTTGAGGATTTGCAAAACAGGACACACCATATGTTGCCGTGCCGTTCACACAGTGACATGAACAAAGTCGGGAACGTTAATTAAAACCTCAGCTCCCTGCTTTGATTTTTTTAACACCTGCAAATGTCAACAAATACACCCTCTCTGATCCTTGCTTTATTCCAAGAGGTATTAAAGGTGGAAATAAAGCAGCAAGTCTAAGCAGCAGAGCGGCAGGGTCTTGGCAGGGCTAAGGCTTGCCGTACCCAAGCTGGCTCATTTGTTTGTATTCTGAGATAAATACATTCATGCCACTTCATGCTGCTCACATAACTGTTAGGCTGAAAGACTTCTAACATATGTGAGCCTTTCAGTGGTAGATGCTTGCCTTTAAGTCCTAATGGGCAGATTAATAGTGTTGGAGGGTACTCGTCTGTGTATCATCAGCGCTGGCTTCATGAGGTTGTACGAGATGAGAGGTTGCCAGTGCAGAGATGCTATGGTGCCGAGCGAAAGGCGTTTTCAAGGATTACTGTCGGGGCGGAAAAGAGGCAATTAATCTCTGTCTTCAAAATGCGATACATTTAAGCTTCAAGGCCTTTAGGATCTTCTGAAAAGATGATAAGCTTCTGTTTACTAATTTTCCCCTTTAGATGTATTGACTCTTTGTGCAAATATGTGGCAGATATCAAAATCTGCACGTGTGTGTAGTTGTGGACGAGCTGAAAGCAGGTTCAGTGATTCTTTTTTTTTCCTATCGGAGGTGTGTGAGTGCAACAGTGTTTGTTTGATTTTATTTTGAACACTTTCAATTACAACCACCTCCCAAGCGGTTCAAGCATTCTGGCTGCTATCACTTAGAACAGGATGTTTGATCAGAACTAAGCCGTGCTGACATTCTTTTTTACATATGTCCTTGTCCTCCCTGTTTGTTCTGATGCCACAACCAGGACTGTTAAAAAAAAAAAACAACAGCTGGGTTCTTTCTTTAAACCAGATGCTGTGTTTATGCTGTTGGAAGGATTTGGATAAAAGCTAAAGCTTTTGGCTAAAAATACAACAAACAAAGTATGTTTTGTGAAAGAAGAGACTGAAAGGAGTCTTCAGAGTTTCATAATTGGTGTTTTTTTCCCAATTTTTAGCAATAATTCTGGGTCTCACATGAAAGGACGTGCTTCAGACCCTTCCTTCGCCTTAAAGGAGCTACAGGTGGCCCAGTCCTCATGGACCAGGCCTTCCTTTCCCTATCGTAGAAAATGTGTTGCTAAACTAGCAGGCTCAGCACTTTCCTTTTAATTGGTTGATTGCATCATTTTGTTATGTTGCAGAGGAAGTCCTGTAATAAAAATTGTGAGAATTTTTTTATCATGTCAAAATGAAGACATGATAAGACATGCTGACAGAAGACATGCTGCTATAGGTTTAGACTTTTGGAGGACATATGGGACCCCCATTTCATCTTTCTGCTTCATTCTCTCTCTATTCTCCTATTCTGCAGAATCTGTTAGTTCAATCTCTAACATTCTGCTCTCTCTGCTTTCCCTCAGAGTAGCTTTGCCTCGTCTGTTCCTGTTTGGCTGTGAC
>NW_015150541.1:855505-858706 GCF_000732505.1 Cyprinodon variegatus | reverse complement strand
TGTGAATTTGGCGCTATATAGATAAACTGAATTGAACTGAATTGAAGATGCTTGTGAAGAAAATGCACCACGAAATAGCTTTAAATGTCTGCCTCTGCTGTGTACCTATAACTCCTTTGACAGTTGCTCTACACTACCTCACAGTCTACAGTAAATTCATGGCAAGAAAAACTACATTTAGTTCCACAGGAGAGTTTCAGAGCGCTGTTTTTGAATTTCAAAGGATTTCAGTTTGTTCTTAAAATCTGCTGTAAGCAAACTTGAGGGAGCTTCCCCCGCCACTGTACCTGCTAGACACCAATGAGCAAAGGCAAATCCAAATGTAGCTGTGCATCAGTTCCCCTCTGGCTGCAGATTTCAGCCTGATCAGACCTGGCACAACAAGCTTCTTTACCTTCAGGAGCTTCGCAGCGCCTTCCTCCATCTGTCTGTGCAGATATATCTCGCTGTCGGAGAATACAAACTTAACCAGGAAGGGGCAGGACAATCTCAAGGTTGAGCTTGACACAAAATCATATTTTGCTTCACTTAGAATGAAAATAGAATGAACTGTCAAACAGACCAAAAAAGGAAACACCTTTATTTTTATTAGGGAGATATTTTATCAATGGAACTTCTTAAAATTGAAATGAGGATATGATCATTTTTGATGATTATGAAAAACACCACCTGAGTTTTAATTGGAGATGTTTAAAGGGTTACTTCCAGTCTCATGTGTTTTATTTCACACCTTTTGATGAATCTCTTGTCTATTTCAAATTATATATTTGATTGACCTTTCAATTCATTTGGTATTTTGCAGTCTTTTTTTACCCAGTAATGCGTACTTTAAATTTAAGATATTTATAATGTCCATTTCCATTAGATTTTCTCTTTAATGATTAAATATGTCACAGTGTTGAAGCTGGATACAATCTGTCATTTAAACTTGAATGTTCAAGCAGCAGAATCAAACAAATAAATGAACATCTGCTATCCCTCAATCCCAAACAAATTAACTCAAAGCTGCCTAAGCCTGGCAGTGACAAGTAAACCTCTCAGTATTTTGCAGTATACCACACATATCAAATCTGCTGTGATTTAAATCCCCTGTTCTTTAGGATTTTTTTTTGTTTTTTGTTTAGTTTTTTCACTTGGAACAATCAAGAACTCGTTTTGTTAATCTGAGGATGAACATATTTGCTGTAGGAACAGTGAAGGAAAAGAATAAGTAACTAAGTAGACTCCAGTTGAGAAAATAGTGTGACAGGGCAGGAAAAGTTTATCATGTAGTAGCAATTGTCAAGGCTGAGATCGGAGGACCCAGTATGCCAGACAGATATTTCAAAAAATCTTTTATTTAGAAATGGATCTGCAGAACAACGAGGATGTCTAATGCAGGAACCTCTGCAGGGAGAGAACAAAGGTTAATAACCACATCTATATGGCGGAGGATGATAATGAACGGTGAGTCACTAACCTGGTCTCATAATTCAGTCCAAGCCCAGAGGATGAGGTTGGTTCCAGCTGGTCAGCTGCCAACGCAGAGCGGAGGACGCAGTCCAGAGAGTCCCAGACGCTGAAGTCCCAGAGGTTGGAGCAAAGGCAGGAGATAAGAGCCGAGCAGACGAAGGAAAGCAAGATAATCTAGAAGGTGTCAAGGACGTGCTCAGGATTCAGAGCCAAGAGATCAGAGGTCCGAGGGGGTGCCAAAGGAATATCCAGGACGGTGTCAGGAAGCAATTCCAGGTTCGGTAAAGAGGCAGAATCCAGCAGGAGTCTGAAGACAGGTCAGGCAAACAGATCAGAACGGTAACAAGCAGGCTCAGAAGGTCCACAGGCAGAATGGATCAGGATTACGCATCAGAAACAATAATACTTGCTAATAGACTCTCACCAAGGCCTTGATTAAGAATGAAGAATTTAAAATTAACGCTAAGGTACTTTTCAAATCCTGTCATTGGAAAAATAAAACTCGACCATGACATCTCAGAGAAATATACCTGTTTCCACTGCAAAATGGCGACACTCTACATTTGAGTTCTACAATCTACATCCTAATACATACACACATACATACACTAATGAGATTAGCATAATAAAAATATTTCTCATGATTGGACTCAAAGTTTGGGGTATTTTGCAGAATCACATCAGCTTTGAGGCAGAGGTGGGGGGATAAATAGCATTGTTAACAACACACCACACACTAATCTGTATTTATCATTGAATTACATTTTTATTGCGTCCAATTTTTTGTTTAATTTAAATAAAGGGGAAACTATGCTTGCTATGGACTAAAGAAACAATGCATCTGTGACTTAGTAAATCCCATCAGCTGGTTGAAAAAAGTATTTAATCTTGTTGTTATACCTCAACCTAACTGCTTGTATGGAATCTGTTAACAACATTTACAGAACATTGATAACACTGGGATGTTTAATAGATGTTTTTAAAATGGTTAAAAACATAAAAATAAAAAAACGTCTGTGATTAGATCTCATTACATTACTAATTTAAAGCTTAAATGATGATACTACTGGATTGTGAAATTGTGTCCCTTGCAGAAAAATGAGCTCTATGTTTAACAATCTGAACAAACACCAACAATCTGTTTTTATAATCAATTTAGTTTGAATAAGGTTTTCAGAATACAGCTCTGTGCTGAAGGCTCTGTTGCAAAACACAGATCAAATTTACTTTTATTCTATTCATTTTCTCCTTCGCTTTCTCCTTTCCTGTCTTTCACTGATAAGCTCTCCTCACCGCCGAGCACAATGGCTCCATTGTACCAAACCACAGAGCTGATAATGTTATGTGACATTAAGGGCAATGATGTTAGCTCCTATTCAGAGAGACATTTTGATTGGAATGTAGACTCACAAAAAGAGCCATAATATTCAATGCTTTCTGAAATTAAGGATTCCAATATTAAACCAAATTATTTCAGACTATTTTATTATCCGGTATGTCAGAAGATGTTTGGTTTCGAGATAAGGAACACTAAAGACTACATTATAAAGCAATTTAAAGTTGTGAAAAAAGAATTTAATGATGATCTCCTTCATTGTCCTTTGTACCTGCATATTGATTTGTTTAACCAGGTCTCAGAGGAAAAGCTCTTTAGTCTCTTTTGCAAGCGACATTTGGCAAAGACTGCAACAAAGACGAATTAAAAAGAGGATAAAACAACTAATAGTATTGAATGCATATATATATATA
>NW_015150541.1:847736-854910 GCF_000732505.1 Cyprinodon variegatus | reverse complement strand
GATGTGCAGCCGACAAATCTGCGGCAACTGTGTGATGCCATCATGTCAATATGGACCAAACTCCCTGAGGAATGCTTCCAGCACCTTGTTAAATCTTTGCCACCATGAATTGAGGCAGTTCTGAAGGCAAAAGGGGGTCCAACCTGTTACTAGCATGGGGTACCTAATAAAGTGGCCGGTGAGTGTATGTATATATAGACACAAAGCTTAGAGTCTATATAAAAATGTCCAACCTGCAAGCGAGATCTGGCAAAGACTGCAACAAAGACCAATTAAAAAGAGGATACAACAACTACTAGTAGTAAATCCATATATACGGTATATGGAAATCCCCTACTGTCTATGTGTGTGTATATATAGACACAAAGCTTAGAGTCTATACAGAAATGTCCAACCTCAGTCCTACAGAGCAGCACTCCTGCTTCAGGCAGCTGAATCTATGCTTACATTACCTCTCTCATGTGTTCAAATTCCGTAAAAGCAAGAAAATATACAATTTCTTTTGTTCAGACAAGAACCGGGGAAACATCAATAACATGCAGGACTAAAGACTCTTTAGAACTGGACTTGAACAACATCCAATTCCATTTTTTTAAGACTTCATTAGCTCTTGGGGCCCTTATGTGTAAGTTTGTTGAAGGGAATTGCAAAATGTTGCATTGAGAAAATTTAACAAGCTGCGCTTTGTTATTATAACAATTGCATTCAATAAAAGTAATATAAGATTAAAACAGATGAATTTCGGAATCAATAACAGTCTCTCTTTTTTTTTTTCTCTGTTGTTACTGACGATCAGGACTTTACCCCTATCTTAATATGGTCCAATTCTTTATCATACTGTTAATTTCCCTAAATATGGTTTGGAGGGTTTTTTCCTGCTCGCTCTAAGCTGGAAATTCTTAAATAACATCAGCAAACTTTGCAGTATTAGGTCAAAAACAGTCAATTACATTGTCATCAGCATAGACAGGTAATATAGACACATTTTTTTCTATGTAAAGAACACAACAGTGAGCTAAGAAATAAACCTATAGGAAATCCCCTAAATGTTTCTCTGGATCGTACCACTAAGATGAAATTCTAAAGAAAAATCCATACAAAAAAAAAACTCTCCTTGTGTTAAGAAAGGATTGAAAACTTTCCTTCTTAGAAATGCTTACAATTGCTGATTTTTAGATTTTTTTTAATAGGCTACATATGCCTTCGAATGTATTGATTTTAATGTTGTCTTTTACTCTGTTTTTAATGTTATAGTCTTTTAACCTTTGTTTTAATTTTCCCTTTTTGAACTGTAGCACTTTGAGATTTGAATTCAAATGTAAAGTGCGTTACAAATAAAATTCATTATTATATTATTATTATTAAAGAACTTTTGTTTCAACACATGTGACCATCACAAATTCTACTGCCAAAAAGGTGATGTGAAAAGGCAAATTGAATGAGAAATTAATAATAAATCGTCTTTCACTTGGGATTTAAATAGTTTTACCAGAGCATCACTGCTCATACAGTTTTTGATCATATACCGTAAATCTGCCCTTGCTAAATTTTGCAACATGTTTTACGCGTTTTATTTTAAAATCCACAGTGGAATCTCTCTTAAGCCATGGCAACTATATAATTTTTTTTTTTTGCCATTTCTCTCCTCTTAAAGTAAGAGCTCAATTGTTTTTTTGCTCCCTTTTTATGCATAATAATATTCATATTCCCCTGAATGCTGACCCAAGAAAAAAGAGGCTATTTCATAGCTGTCAGAGCAACGTCTTTATCTTCTCTCTCCAAATGTTGGGGTCAGCCAAGACTTGACGCTCGGCAGACAATTCTCCTAAAGAACTAATGTGATTAATGGGTGTCACTTAAGAGGGGTGGGCGGAGGTTGAAAATGGGGGGAAAAAAAAGAAAAAGTTATTGAAAGAAGATCATTGCTGAAGAAAAGGTGCATTGGTGGCAGTTCCTCAGCATGAATTAAGAATTTAGCCACCCTGGCTGTAGCTTGGTGTTATAAAATGAAAGTCACTTTCAAAGTTGAAAAGCAGTTGAGGAATTTAACCTTCAATAAGAGCAATAGGTAGCAATTAAGGTTCTTTGTGTTCATAATTATACTGTACACAATATATTAGGAAAAAACTCAAGTAACCTTACTAAAGTGCATTCATCAGGGCAAGTCCACTTTAGAAATATTGTCCTTAATTTCCTGGTGTCATCCCCTCTGGTAAAAAATAAAAAAGCTGATGAAAAACCAACGCCTTTCGAAAGTACTAACAAATTAACTTTTTGACATTTTTGTAAAATTACATTTTAGGTGCTTTTAATTGTGAATTTAACATCACCGGCCACTTTATTAGGTACCCCATGCTAGTAACGGGTTGGACCCCCTTTTGCCTTCAGAACTGCCTCAATTCTTCATGGCATAGATTCAACAAGGTGCTGGAAGCATTCCTCAGGGAGTTTGATCCATATTGACATGATGGCATCACACAGTTGCCGCAGATTTGTCGGCTGCACATCCATGATGCGGATCTCCCGTTCCACCACATCCCAAAGATGCTCTATTGGATTGAGATCTGGTGACTGTGGAGGCCATTTGAGTACAGTGAACTCATTGTCATGTTCAAGAAACCAGTCTGAGATGATTCCAGCTTTATGACATGGCGCATTATCCTGCTGAAAGTAGCCATCAGAAGTTGGGTACATTGTGGTCATAAAGGGATGGACATGGTCAGCAACAATACTCAGGTAGGCTGTGGCGTTGCAACGATGCTCAATTGGTACCAAGGGGCCCAAAGAGTGCCAAGAAAATATTCCCCACACCATGACACCGCCACCACCAGCCTGAACCGTTGATACAAGGCAGGATGGATCCATGCTTTCATGTTGTAGAGGCCAAATTCTGACCCTACCATCCGAATGTCGCAGCAGAAATCGAGACTCATCAGACCAGGCAACGTTTTTCCAATCTTCTATTGTCCAGTTTCGATGAGCTTGTGCAAATTGTAGCCTCAGTTTCCTGTTCTTAGCTGAAAGGAGTGGCACCCGGTGTGGTCTTCTGCTGCTGTAGCCCATCTACAGCAGCATTTAGGATATTTTAAAACCACATGTACAGAGCTGAATTCCCCTCCTGCAGAACCTACCTGTGTCTTTCAAAAGAATGCTATTTATTACATTCCAGCTAAAACGGTTAATTAAGTCAAATATTGGTGGAAATTGGCAGCATCAAACAATCCCGCTTATTGTAAATCTGTAGTAACTCTTAACATAAAAGAGGAAGCAGCAGTTCTGGCACATCATGTGCTGGTGAGCACATGCAAAACACGCTGGGCCGGTAAACCCAGACTCACTGCAGCAGAGGGTCGCTGCTTGCTACGGATTAGAGGCTGAGGAGCAAACCGGCTGTGGAGGAAAGATGAAGGGAGCATATGAGTCTCCCAGTCACATGCCTTGTGTGCAGCCTGTGCACCTGATAAGGCCAGAGTCACCTAATCCGTCCCACCACCACCCAACCACTTAAAAAAAAAAAACTTATACTCAGCACTTAACTAGAGACTGATGAGGGCAGCCTCTGAAGCCTTCATCACTACATTACCTGGCTGGGAGGGTCGATAAGCAGACCCACTTTCCCCAAGTACAGTATTTCCATCAAGGAATGTCAACTTTATTCTAGGATTGACAGAATTTCTATCATAATTAGTTTTTAGTTAGTACTTCCCTCTTTCATTCTTTGGTATAACTTATAAAGGAGGATATGCTGGGAGAAAAAACTGCCATATTGTGAGGGCAACACAATGTGATGGTAAATAAAATGATAAAATACGTCTCTAAAGTATCTTTACTTCTTGAACTTTTTCACATCTTATCACATTATAACTGCAAACAGATTTTTTATTAGAGTGTTAAATGAAAGTTTCACTTCAATATCAAAATGAAACAATACTTTTTTAATCCCAAGAGAAAATCTAAAGAAAGGCTTTGTTCTAAAACCTTCGACTAAAGTATGTATGTTAACATATCATCAGGAACAGTCTGGAACAACAGTTTGAAGAAGTTTTTTTTATAAATCTGCAGAATCACACCCAGGACATCATGACACCATACTCATATTGTTTGTAAATTATGAGAGATCAGTGGCTTCATTAAGATATTGCACAGCATTCTGAGAACAAAGAGAATCCGATGCATACTGTTAGAATAAAATAAAATAAAACATAACATAAAGAGAGAGATAAAATCAAATAGATAGTCCCCATAGATAGTCACCAGCCCCACCATGACTCTGACGGAATAAGTGGGAGAAGATAGATGGATGGATGGAAGTTATATCTCCCTTCAATGTTCACCTCCATTCCTAAAATATCCTCTGACATAAATTCCCCAGCGAAATCATACATTTCTTTTTTGAGAAAAATCCTCAGATTACAACAGGAAGTGCTTGGTCAGACCAACCCAGCTGTAAGCTACCCTATCAGTTTTACAGGTCTGTTTCAGGCAGCATTGATCCTCCAAACTTCAGGACAGTAGTGCAAACCAGAGTCCTGTACGGGTCAGATTTTTCAAAACTGTATCCACCCGTCCCAGAAGAGCTCAAACTTAGACCCGATCCATTACCCACAATTATCCCCATGTAAAAAACAAAGTGTACACACAGCTGTTTATAATAACAGAGGCAGTAAAGATCATAGCCACACGCTCAAATCCAGTATGCGCTGTGCTCGCAGATTAACAGCTCTAACTTGGCTGAAGTAAGGTTTAACTCATTGCTTAAAAAAACTCTAATCTGGATATTCTTGAATCGATTTATTTTTAAGATGTAGAGTTAATAAATACAAAAATATAAATAAGTTTAATTCATACTGTAACTCACTGTATGATACCTGTCCGCACCCCTGAAATAATTTAAATCTGCATTGTGAGGCAACCATAACTTGTACTGTGTTAGATGTACTTTAGAAAAATGCACTGAATTAAAAGCTTTTAAAAAACAATGTAACATAGATGAATTAACCAGTAAGTTTAAATTTACATGTTTGTTTTTGTTTGTTTTCAATAATAAGGTCACTATCTTTAGTGGGTCTGTTTGAGGAATGAAAATCAGTCGCACTGTTCAGTAATCTTTTCCATCCAGTGGGTTTATATAGCACTTTTCATTAGCAATTGAAGAATAAACAATTAAAAGATAGATGAAAAAAAACATATGTAGTAAAAAGAAAAACAAAAACCTGAAAAATAATGCAGTTATTATTTAAGTGCTAGTAGCAAAATATTCACATTATAATGGTGGAGTTTAAATGTCTATTTAGTGTAGATGATTTTAATTAAGAATTAGAATTGATTTATGTTATTTGATTATATAATATAGTAAACAATCATAATTCCTCAAGATTGCATTAAGTATGTACTGGCAACAAACATTCATTCAAAATCTGTAATTTTGAAAAAAAAAAAATTGTTTTTCTTTTAAAAATACAAAGAAAGCCAACCCTCGTTTCAAGCAGAACCACCAACCTGCTGGCCAGATTTCTACAGCAAGCTGTTAAAAACCTGACTTGCTGATGGGATTTTGGAATATTGTTTGTCTTAGGCTGGCCATATGTTGATTTAATTCAGCTTCTTTCACTACCCAGTCTACTTTCACACTGATAAACATATATTTTTTTTTTAAGATTTTAAAATTACTTTTGTAATAGTTTTGGTTCTGTTTTAGTCTCCTTTTTGCGTTTTCATTGGTTTGATTTCCATTGTGTGTTATTCTAGTTCCATTTGGTTGTATTTGAGTTGTTATGCATTTCTTGTTTACCTTCTGTTGCAGCATTTTACTGCATCGGTCGAGTCCACATGCCACCGGCCACAGGCACAACAATGATGGCTACCTACGATGAAGCAGTGAGCTGACTGTTTTTGAAAATACTGCTAACGTTATAAGTATTGACTTTATTATTTTTCGTTTGGATGCTGTGACAGAACGTGTATTTGAGTTAGCGGCACACATGGACACAGATGTCGACAATGTCGTTTTTTCAGAATCTGGAGGAAGCGGCCCATCTTCGTAACTCACAGAGCTCAGCTCTGTTGCTGTTTTTCAATAAAACTATGTTTTAAGATCATTTGAGGCAGATTGAATGTGTAAATAAAAAAATAAATAAATTTAAGAGGACCGCAGCAAACCAGCGCCAGCCAAGATGGAGACTCTACATCAGGTTTTCTTTCACATCATGGACTTTATTGAGGGAATAGAAAATGTTGGAAGCTAAAAGTTTCGCACCTGATCTATTAAGGTGAAATCCGTTTCTCTGGAAGAGGTATCTCTTTTCCCAGAAGATATTAAAGGTGTCCAGAGAGCAAATCTTGCAGATCAGGCTCATTTTCTCCATTTATAGAGATAGGAAACTGCTGAAGACTTCACCTCCTGTTAAAGGTGGTGCAACAGGGCAACTAATGAAAACTTTAAAATGCTACTGTTCTGCAGTGTTAAGCACTAATCAACCTCATGTCACGTCAGCCTTTAATATTTCTGACTACCTCTTAGCAACATCATTCAGTGCTCCAATGTAAATGACCAAGTTTTTCACGATTGGATTTAATTCTGTTAAATCTTTGTGATCCTCTTTGAGATTTTGGAAAAGCATGGAACAGCCAACATTCACAGAATAGAATAGAATAGAATAGAATAGAATAGAATAGAATAGAATAGAATAGAATAGAATAGAATAGCTTTCCAGTTCAGGAACAGCTTCATGCATGGGGTGGGAGACAGAAAAAACTATTAAACATTTAGGTTCTGCAAACAGCAACACGAATGTGTACAGTGAATGACAGAATACTTGTTTATATTCTGATGTAGTTTCTAAGCAGATATCATGATTTTACTTTTACACTTTTATTATCTTTACAATAGAAAATTCTTCTGTTTAATATTATTTTGGAGCAAATTTGTTTGGTGACAGGAGGGGGCGCTTTGAAGGACCCACAGAGCCACAGACTGTCTCTGCCCTTACTGCTTCCCTTGTCCTTTACGTTCTAACCCATCTTAAAGGAATAGTACACCCAAAACATGATTAGCCTTTATTTTCTACTCACCCCCATGCTGAACAACACTCTGGAGTACTTTTTTGATATCTCAAATGCATCTGGAGATCTGGGAGGCTTCTTGCTGCCCGAGACAGAAAGGTCCATAAAAGTC
>NW_015150541.1:846120-847614 GCF_000732505.1 Cyprinodon variegatus | reverse complement strand
TTAAAACCTAGAGAGCAGTTGTACTGTATACATCTCAAGGGCCACAGATTTGTTTCTCTTCAAACTAAGGCTTCCTGTTAAATGTGTTTAAAAAGAAGGCTGTTAATTCCAGTGTTCTGATTAGAGCAACTCGTTTATTACCATGGAGACAGTGCTACCTGAGCTCTGACAGGGCGTTAAGATATTTTTTAACTAATCTTGACTGCAACCAAAAAAGAAAAGGAGAGAGAGAGTTAACTTTTTTCATTTCTATTCCATAAATATGTATTAAAAAAAAATCTTAATCAGGAGCGTAGGAAATGAAGGCGTTTGAGAGGTGTTCTGATTGAACTCCTTATCTTAGATTGCAGGTGTCTGATTTGATGGTGGAGGGAAAGAGCGGAGTTGTTGCTCGTGTTTGCTGTAATCACAATTTCAATCTAACTCTTTAATCCATAGATATGACATCAAACTAATGCCAAGTGTTTGACTAAATAAGAAAACATGAGAAAAAAGGAGTTGCTTTAAAGGGACTTTTTTTTTTCATAAACGCACAGGTCTGTTGCCCTTACTTGACTTTCCAGCCAGCAGCCATTTTATCAACAGTTTCTAAAACATATTCTATGGTGCAATGAGGTTCTTGGACATGTGGTGACCTGACTGAGCCCCTTCCTCTACCGCCCATACCAACCCACCACCCAAAACCCTCTGCTTAGGTTGTATAGTTTAAACATTTTCCTTCTGCTTCTCTAAATAATTCTCATTTTGTAAATAATATTTATATTCGTTTTAAATACTATATATATTTTTTGATGAAAGCAGAACTTCAGCTGCATTGGCAGGTTGGGAACTGAAGATTGGCTTTCTTTCTATGTTTTTTCTTTCTATCTTTCCATGTTCTTTCTATGTTTTGCCAGTTAAAGTAAAAACATAACTATCACATTAAGATACAGGAAAATTTGTGAAATAACTTATTATTTCTATGCATATACATAAGCACTGGAAAAATCTAAATCTAGATAAGTCATTATTTCTTAAAATAATTGCGTTTGTTCTTGAATTTAGAAGGTAAAAGACATATTTTGCCAATGGAACAAGAAAATGTACATTTAAAATAAGAAAACACAATTACATTGTCTTTTTTCGAGTGCATTTTATCTAAATACCTTATTCTAAGAGTAAAAATACTTATTCAATTGGCAAATCATCTGATTTACCCACTCAAATTAAGGGTAAATTCACTTAATTTGAGAAATTTGTACTTATTTCTAGATCGTTTTTCCAGTGAGGGTAAATGTGTAAATATCTTACATGTTTACATTACAGATAATCAAATGGATTCAAACGGAAGAGTGACCGTTGGCCAAATGTATCTAATTGTTTATGTGACCTATTTATGAATAGGTAAAATGGCCACATTAAATTTCTTTAAAATGTAATTGCAATTATACACATGAAACTTTTTCTGTTTTATCTTAGAAGCATCTTGTTCAGGTGGGTCATGATGTTGGGGTT
>NW_015150541.1:841175-843946 GCF_000732505.1 Cyprinodon variegatus | reverse complement strand
TGTTGTTGCTTTTTTGTTTTTTCCTTTTACCTCTAGTAAGATTACCATGAAAAAAAAACATACTTTAAGTAGAGTTAGGACCCATTATTGAAAAGAGAAAAAAAGGTTATAATAGGGATAGTTCTGAAAACAAATTATGCAGCATTGTCTGTGAAGGGTACAGAAGGTTTTCCAACGATGGACTCCTGATGGTGCGAATGAGCGACCCCCCCCCCCTGCAGATATACATACCTGAAGCAGATGACAACAAGGATAAACCAGCACAGTCTCAATGCTTCTGGTGGGAGTTGACAGCAATCTATTTACAGTGACCTTCTAAAGTCTGTGTGTTTGTGTTCTCTCTAACCCATACCTCCAAACCCGTTCACTCTTATCTGTGAATGCACCCCCCAAACACACAAACACACAAACTACCAGCACACCTTCATTACAGCCCTGATAGTGCCATTGGCAACTTGTCACTTATATTGATTTGTCCTAAACTGCAATTTACATGGATATTTGTAAGTGTCCTTAGGGCATGCTGCAGCTTGGTGGAGTGCCAAGCCACTCCTTTTTCACTCACCCTCTGTGTTTATTTCCCTGGTCTTAGGGAAGGTTTTTTTCCCGTCAGGGCCTCAAAGTGACCTTTTCAACCTGACTTCTGCAAGAAATGCATTCCTTCAGAGGAAATGTTTTTAAATGTTCAATCAGCCTGCCAGTTATTCTTTATTACATCCAACATATAAAAATATTATTTAGAACGGTTTAATTCAGATTGTGAATTAGAGATGATGTACTGCAGCCCTTAAATTCCAAACTCCTTCTGAGTTTGCCTAAGTGAACCAACCGTACAGGCGTGTTTTAATTCACTTGATCCCGGTAAAATCAATAATTCCCTTTTTGATTTTTTTTAAACCATCCATCCATTTTCTAACACGCTTGTCCCAAGTGGGGTCACTCCAGCAGTCAATGGGCGAGAGGGAGGGTAGACTCTGGACAGGTCACCAGACACACAGGACTAACAACCATTCATGCACACACTCACACCTAAGGACAATTTAGAGAAGCCAATCAACCTAACAGTCATGTTTTTAAACTGTAGGAGGAACCAATGCATGCTCAGGGAGAACATGCAAACTCCATGCAGAAAGAGGGCCAGGAATCAAACCCAGAACCTTCTTGTTGCAAGGCAGCAGTGCTACCCACTGCGCCACTGAGCAGCCCTGACTTCTCAAAACAAAATAATTAGATTATTGTTTCCAAGTTTGAAGACATTTTGACACTTTTTTAATTCAAAATGTCAGGAATATCATTGAGTTCAAGGTTTTATACAGTAGCCCAACAAAGCCTTGTTTTTGTTTTGAAAATATGCAAATTGTGGGGCCTGCAATGCCCCCTTAGACGAGTATGGGGCATTGCAGGCTAATAAAAGAAGCCAAAGACCCCCATTCCAAAGTGGTGGACCCTGTCGTCCGTTTCAATTTGGGAAGCGAAATGTCCAGTGGATTTCTTTTTATTTTCTTTTTTTTAAATCACAAGATTTTGCAACCGACATTATAGATCAGCAGAACGCGGCTTACCTTCTCTTTACATACGAATATCTTCTTGTTTTTCCAGATGCCATATTTTCAGGTCAATAACCCAGCCAGCTGGGAAATACCGATCAACATCTGTGCTTTGAGAAGACTTTCTCTGGTGTATGAGGATGGGCTGTGAATGTGATATATTTATCAGTCGTGAAAAGAAAAATCTGGAGGCCTGTTGGTCGAAGAAAGGTGTTGAAAAAAGTCTGAAGGGTCTTCATACGATTGCATCCTATAACAACAAAAAATTGCAACCTAGCCTTTTTCTGTTTCTTTTTTTTTTTGTATCTGCATTAAATGCAAAACTTGTTAGGATTACAGTTTGTGTGGGTTGTTTTTGTGTTTTCTTTTTCCACCACTAGATGGTGCCCTGTCCTTGTTTGGGCCTCCTCGCACACCTGCGGCTCTTTGGGTCATCACCAGAGGAGTATTTGAGCAGCGGGCTGTCACTACCTCGACGCCAGAGTGTTTGCCAATATTGCGTACTCTAGCCAAACTGAAATTAGCTGAGTCTACCTTGGCCTTGTCTCTCTGAGTCTAAGCTTGCTTTGTCTTTTGTTCTCTAGCAGGAGGCCTTCCTGATCCACTGGATAAGCCTGGACCTTCAACGCCCCTGGAAGGATAAACTTAGTCACATGGAGCAAGGGGAAACCTCCGCAAGATCTGTTCTAGTTCTCTTCAGGAAAACCCAGTGACAGTCCGCTCCATTGCTCCTCAGGGTCCACCTTTAGTCTACCTGTCCGCCCTCCAACGAGTTCTCTCATCTCTGGATATAACCCCACAAACTGGATCCAAGCAATAACCTAGAGCCCCCTAAATATGAGTGCCACTCGGGCAAATTACAAGCCTCAGTCATTTTTCCTACGGTCCCTGAACTGAACTGTGATCTCCCCTTCAGAGTTTCCAGTTCCAGTTCACCAGTCCGCTGAGTTCCAACACTGTTACCCAGCTGTATATCTCTCACTCTGTTTTTGTCAACCACAATAAACCTGTTAACTTTTTCCCTTGGCTTCTGAGTGTGTCTCTACATGTGGGTCAGAACCTTAAAGCCCATCATGACAATCCTTATTTTGGACATTCTTTATTTGTGATCAATGGCCACTTAACGCTACAGTGTGTAATTTTCAGCGACATCTAACGTCCAGCCTGCAGACCGCAGCAACATGAACATCCCTCCCCCACCACTTCTCCCCCCCCAACAGTACG
>NW_015150541.1:839024-840777 GCF_000732505.1 Cyprinodon variegatus | reverse complement strand
CGTACTGTTGGGGGGGGAGAAGTGGTGGGGGAGAGATGTTCATGTTGCTGCGGTCTGCAGTCTGGACGTTAGATGTCGCTGAAAATTACACACTGTAGCTTTAAAGTTTATCAGAGGCCAGCACATGGACCCATGGCCACACTTTGGACATCCCTGCTGTAAGATAACCGTACCTGTCCTATGCTGCCAGCATAAGCTGCCAAGACAGGACACAACACAAAGCTTTCTTAAAATCATCATCAGCTTTAATCTCTAGGTTTTTATACAAACAAGAAATTTGTCTTTGGATCCACTTTGCTCTCCGTGAAGACATTTAAAGTATGATGTGTTTAAAAAAGGAGAATAATAATAAATAAAAATATTGATTGTTAATATGTACACAAACAAGTTTTACCAAAAAGAAAGACATAAGCAGACAGATCCAAATAAGCATGGTATTGATCAGAGTTCTCAGGCTGTCTGTTCTTCAGATTGACAGCCTGGGGTTAGAAAGCCTGTGGCTGCTATTTTAAATGTTTAAAAATCTTAGCCCTGTACAAATCCTGGATGGAAGGAAGGTCAGCCATGCTTGTCGCAGTGTGGACCTGTCCTATTCAGTGGATGAGCCAAACCACATAAACTGAATAATTTCAGCAGAAAAGATGAAAAGCAGTTCCTGAGAAAGGTATTAACTGAGTTGCCAAAGTAAGTTCATCTCCTCTGAGCCATCTCCCAAGCAGTGTATGTGTGAGGATACCCACAGGTTACTGGTATGGTTCCTAGAAACTAAAAGTGATCCACAGTTGGCTAGACACAAGTTCACAACCTGTCTAAGCAAGCTTCTGCAGATCTACACCTATGCAGTATCTCCAAATGCCCGACAGTAGCATATAGTGCCTCCCCCACCTTAAACACCATACCTGACCTTAAGCCGCAGAGGCCAGGGGAACAGCGCGATAACCTGCAGCAATGGAAAACACAAATGCTTTCTGAAAGCTTCGGCACAACACATTCGCACAAAAATGCCAAAATGTCACATTCTTCAAACTTTCTGCCCACAACACAATTTTTTTTTCTATATTTTTATTACCTTTGCGAGGATGCTGAAGGTTACCTGCAAACTTCTAAGAGGAATGTGGCTTTTCATGAGCTAAAAGAGATTTGTCGAGAGGTAACTTACTCCATTTCGTAGTGCTTGGCAAAAACCTAAGAAAAATGAGTGCTTATATTTTTATTGTTTGTTTGTTTGTGCAAATAAAGATGACAAGTTTCGGCTGTTGTATAACTTGTGTATTGTATACCGACTCCTCTTAATATAATTCATAGTAAGAATTTATCTTTCGACTTTAACTAACTACTTAATTGAGTCTGTGGGATAAAGTAAAAATCCAGGTATTCGGTAAAGGAGTTTTGTAATAGTACATAATGAAAGGTAATGAAGACCAATAAACACAGCAGACAGATTGTGATTGGTTGAATTTAAAATGCTTTAGGTGGAAAAAAAAAAAAAAAGCAAAAGCTTTGAACCCCCCCCCCCAAAAAGCAAAAGCTTTGAACCCCCCCCCCCAATAAGTAATGAATCAATTCTCCGGGAATAGTTTTCATCCAAGCAATTGCTTTCTCTGGCCTTCAAAAATGGTCTCTTTATGGTGAAGATAAAAAGAAGAAAGCAATAAAATGTTTGCAGTTTGCCATGGGGTATGTAGAGGTAAAAAAAAAAAAATGCTCTGGTCAGATGAGATTAAAGCTGACCTGTCCGCTGACCTGGAGGGAT
>NW_015150541.1:821148-838359 GCF_000732505.1 Cyprinodon variegatus | reverse complement strand
TTTTTGTCTTTGCTCTTCGGCAGGAAGCCTTCCTGTGTAACTGGATGCCTGGCCTTCTTCCCCTGGAAGGATTAACTGAGTTCACACTGAACAGGTTCAAGTGCCAGCCCGCTCCATTGCCTCTCCGGGTCCAACAAATGTCTACCTGCCCGCTCTCCAAGTTCCATCTTCTCTGGATAAACCCACACAGACTGGAGAACCCCCTCAAACGTGAGTCCCACTCCAACCGTATTCCAGCTTCAGTCAACTTTCCTACGGTCCCTGAACTGATCACTGTGATCTCCCCTCCAGACTTTCCAGTTCCGGTTCACCAGTTCACAGAGTTCCAGATCCAACTCCTGTACTCATTCCCTCAATAAACCTGTTTAACTTTTTCCCTGGATCTGAGTGGTTCTCTGCATGTGGGTCAGATCTTTTAAAACAATCAAGACAAAAGGAGCTAAATATACATGCATGCCACACTTTTCAGATTTTTTAATGGTAAGAAAAGTTCTATTTTACTGATTTTTTTTTTTAAGAGTGATAATTAATTTTACATTATTCTCAAAAGAAAATCATAAATCCTTTAGCAGAAAAACTAATTTCTACAAGCAGAGACGGCAAAGCATGAGTATGCTAAATGTAAGACAAGGCTGCAGAGAGTTTTCTGTTCTTTTTCTTATCTGCATTCTAAAAAGCATCTTGGTCTTTTTCGCCCTGCAGTAAAGTTTCCTCTGCAGGATGGCACACAGGGGAGAGTTGGAGAAATGAAATGCAAAACATCACCAAACTTCGAGGCTGGCTTTTTTTGGGAAATGAGGAAATAAAAAACAGAACAAGTAAAGTGTGAGGTGCGAGTCTAAGCAGCCTAAAAAATACCCATGGTGGGTGAGCAAGGGGTGTGTGAGCTGGTGGGTGTCGCTGCTGATGTCACACCCCCTCCAACAGCCGCGATTGGACCCTAATTAGAAATCTCGGCAGCAAATAGATAGGCGTCCTGCATGATTGAGCCCAAAGTGGCTGATGCCAAAAAAAAAAAAAAAAAAAAAACTAGTGCAGGGGCGGAGAGGAGCGGAGCAGACAGACAGAGAGCTGCCAGGCTGCGCTGACAGCAGAGGTTTACATCCGAGCGCCGGAGACGTGCTGGACTTTCTACGCTGAGACGCTCCCCGGTGATAATATTCACACAGAAAAAAAAGAGAGAGCCTTGATCTTTATAAACACAAAGAGAGAGGAAGAAGAGAGGACGCAGCGCTGTTCGGAGAGACTGACGAGGCAAGTGCGAAGGAGAGTCGGCACCAAGTTGCTTCTGCGCTCCGCTGCTGCGCCGATGGCATCCGTGCTTGGAAACAGCAGCCGCGGCTCGGGCGCTCCGAGCGGCCAGGTTAGATGCAAACTGAAGCGGAGGAGGAGGAGGCGATCCAAGAGGAGAGGTACGGCAACTTTTGAAGCCCCTTATTCTTCCCGTTTTACCCCCTCATTTAGATTAAAGGGGAGGCCGTGCGCAACGTGGCGGATAGGCGCGCGCATCGCTCGCCTCTGCGCTGCGCTCCGCAACTATCCGCGGTGAAAAGTGGCTTTTTTGTTCTAAAAGCGAACAAATTCACCTCGTTGAAGTCAGAAATAAAACGCTCAGTTTGTTTCAGTGAAACATATTGTCTATTTCCTCTTAAGTTGTACTTTATTATTATTACTTTTTGGTAAAAGCACTAAAATCCAAATTGGATAAGAAATTATTAGATTTTTCTTTTATAATGGGGTTTCACTTTTATCTTTACGCAACAAAATCCTGGCTTTCCTTCCTTACAGCAAATGCTAAAATATTTAGTATGATCTAGTTTGCTTAATTTCTCTCAGGCCAGTATACTTTTTAATCACTTCTACATAATGCCCAGTGATTACACTGCACTTTATTAAAAAGGGGGAGAAAAAAAAAGATATTTGTGCAAACTATATTTAGATCTCGCAGAAAGATTGCAGGGATAATCCTAATAATTTTCCTAATGGGTTCCCCTCTGCACTCCTGTCTCTTTTATAAAGTGTATTTCTCCTCACTGCTTCATGAGTTTAGCACTTTCTTTAGGTCTGAGCAATGAAAAAGTCACATGTTAGACAATCTATTAAGAACTGCTGGAAAAAGCAGCAAAAATAATACATGTTTAGGTAAAAAAATAAATATATACTTTTATTGTTATTATACATTTAGGTTTCTGTTAAATTAGAAATTCTTTAATCAGTTTTAGTGCATTTAAATGAGTCCCAAATGGAGCCATCTGCACACAGTAGTATAAGCAAACGACAAAGTGTAAAACAATCAGTTGGATCTATAATGGAAGCAGGAAAAGCATGCTGATTTCACTGACTTTTTCTCCCAATGTGGCAGCCGGCACTGTAATGGATGCTGACGGGGGATCATGGTAAACAAATCCCCCTGTGCAGTTTTATGCCGTCTTTGCAGATGATATTATATCAAACAGACTAACACTTACAAGCAACAATAATAAAAACTTCACAAATCCAAGCCCTTCTGTCTGACAAACATTTATACCTCAGCATGAGAGACACCAAGCTTTCTTTTTTTATTTGCAGAATTGACCACACTTTGCCATCCATCCACTTTCCAGATCAATCTGTGATTGTTGGATAATTTGAGCATTATTTCATTTCACAGCCAAAAAAATAAAAGAAAAATATCGGGATGACATTTTTCGAAAGAATCATCAATGAAAGCTCCTATCCTGCAGCATATGGATAGTTATTTCCTAAAGCATTTTAGCAATTACCATTAAGATGTCAAAAGCCGATTCATGCTAATGCATCACACTAAATGATTGTTTATTCTGCCTATTTTGTCTTCTTTAAGGACCTCTAATAAAAGAATAAGGGGAGATTTAAAGAAAAACAGCTGCAGCACATTTAGTTGTATTTAGTTTTATGTATCAGCAATGAAAACATGAAAAGTGTGTGTTCTGTTTGTGCTGGAAGATGCTGATGTGCAGCCCCATTTACACGTTAGAACGTGGACGGAAGCTCGGAGCACGTTGACGTATCCGACAGCGACTGAACGCATAACGAGCTTCCATTAACACTTTTTGCTTGTCATCAAAGTGCAAAACAGACGACCACAAACTTCATTTCCATAACCTCTTGATTTTTAATAGCCCAAGTAATTGAGACAAGGGAGACAATACATAAAATATAGTGCCGAGGCAAATGTATTTACATAATGGAAACGGCAGAATTGGTTCCACAACATTAAGCATTGCATATGAGCGTCGCACAAACGCGGGCGTGCACATTAGCTGACGGGCCTTTCGGGGTGTGTTTGTGAAGTGGGGGCTAATTTATCAGTGCTGCTGATTCACTCTGATAACACGGGACATTAAGAGGCCCTGCTCAGGGGACCGATCGGAAATGAACTGTGTCCGTGGCCGGAGTTGGATCCCTCTCTTAGATGTTTTCTCGCTGTTTCATGCTTTTCTTAAATCGTCAGATTATTATCCCTCCACACACACACTCACAAGCACACACTTCAAACTTCAGCACAGATTATGCATAAGCCTGGCCAAATTCTTTTTCTCATTTTCTTTATCATTGTGTCAAATCTTTCCTCTGAAATACCAAATCAGTGTCATCAGGATATTTTCACACAATTATTTTAAAGCAGAAACAAAGTCACAGAGGGATTACTGCATGGCATTTAGGGATTAATCTCTTGAAAAGGCTGCAGATTATTTGTAGATGGACTCATAAAAAGCTGTGTGTGTACTCTGTAAGCAGAGTCTGTTCTGCTACTTCTATTAATTTCCTTTTTACTTTTTTTTTTCATGGGACAAACAAATAACCCCAGAAGATTTGGGTGCAATTTAGTTGGGTTTAATTTTTTTGTCAGCCTGACCCATCAATGCTGGAAATTCCTGGAAATCACTGTAACACCCATCGGCCCTCGCTTCCTTTGCTCCTACCTCTTCAGCATTTATTTATGAGCGCGTTTGACCAGCCTATTAATTAATCTTTTGATTCACACCAGCATCGATGAAGGGATGCTGGTAGCACAAGAACATTTGAGTGGATGTGTCACAGTCCATTTTTTATTGATGAATGCGCTCTGTGGATTAATAGCTGTCAATCATCTGCGTACGTTTTAAATGTAGTATACATACAACAGTCCTGTCTTTCTATCCACAAATATAAGCGCTATAGAGATTTATGACCCAACTTCTTTTTTTCCTTTTTCTTTTTTTTACAGCCACACTCATCAGCATGTAGTCCCACTACAGTATATCAGCATGTCATCAAGAGCGCCAAGGGGGGAAAGTGAAAAACACAGTGAGAGCAACATAATTTATGTAGCAATTACTGTTTACGCCCTCGTTCACCGCAAGGCGGTGGCAGAGGAGTCCAGTTAGGGCTTTAAAGGAGGGGGGATCGGATTCAGGCTGGAATAGATGCTTGTTGGTAAGGCAACATGATGGGGGTCTCCTCCTCCTCCTTAAGCAAGACAGGTCCCTTATTGTGTGACATACAGGTTAGAAGAAGGGAGCGTGAACTGCTGGCTGTTCAGTTTCATCACTGTCCCTTTTAGCTGCTGCTGGCATTGATAAAGGGGGTGTCGAGTCCAGGCCAGAGGTCAGGCAGGAGAGGGTTTTTTTTTTTTTTTTTCTTTACATCCACAAATCCATATTTGATACATTTATTGTCTGGCGTAAGAATTGTTTCCGGCAAACAGAAACAGTTTTATCTTTTTGTTCCTCAAGATGAAGCGTGGCAATCTTTCTGAGGCTCCTACTGTCATGGAAATTCGGTTTGTAAAACAAAATAAAAGTACTGTCTATAAAATTTCAACTTGATCCATACACACATTGAACTTTTTTTTATTTTTTATTTTTGCAAACGTTTTAGATATTTTATACCGATTGGTTTCTTCCTGATATTTAGGTATATGTTACGGTTGTCGCCATCATATTTGTGTTTTCCCTTTTTTTTCTTTTCTTTCTTTAACTGAGGGAACCAATGGATGGGACTGAAGTCAGATCCCCAGAAACCAGGAAGTAGGCGGGTCTTTCCACAGGGCCATGCAGCTTACATAAGAGATGAGCAAAAGCGGAAAAAAAATAAAATAAAAGGGAAAACACAAATATGACGGCGACAGCCGTAACAGTATATTATAGCTTTGAAAAGTTACTTCAAGCTGTCAAGGGGAGACACAGCATTTTGAACGTACATGTGGTTGGACCTTGGTAGCCATACTCACACTTTACACAGTCACACATTTTATTTTTTGTATAAAAACAAATAATACATTGACAAGCAAGGATCCAACTGCTGGTTTATTAATGTTGTGAAAAATGTTATGGTTTCAAAACAACAAAGAAATCATTTTGTAGTGGGAATAAAGTATTCAACTATTGACCCTAGTTAAATAAACGAACACCGATGGATTCCAGTCAGTCGGCACGTTTTTTTCTTACAGTTCATCATACAGCCCTTACGGCACAGTAATCAGCCCTGTTCGGACTAGACAGAGTTTGTCTCCCTTACTTATGTTGATGAAAAAACTCTGAAGGTTGTCTCGGAGTAAAAAACAAATTACACACACTTTAACAAACCTTGAGAAACAATTTGGCTTTTCGTGGGGATAAGTACGTTTTGTCTAAAACCACCCCTCACTCAGACATTTTCTCAGCCTTGCAGGTGAAACAAACTGAGTAAAAACATTTTTCACTGGATAAACAGCATAACTAAATATATGAGAGATGAGAAATGTAAAATTTCCGACCACAGCCTTTAAAAATTGGATCCTTATAATGTTTTGACTAAGGAAGTTTTAAGAGTTTTTGTCTTCTAAGAGGAGAACCGAGCAATGCTGGTAACTCCTATAAAGGTAACACATTTAAATGGATGGTATGTCTGTTACACTGCAAAAATGACCTCAAAATGAGTAAAAATTTCTTAAATTAAGTGTATTTACCCTTAATTTGAGCAGGTAAATAAGATGATTTGCCAATGGAATGAGTGTTTTTACTCTTAAAATAAGGTATCTAGATAAAATGCACTTGAAATAAGACAATATAATTGTTTTTTCTTATTTTAAGCGTAAATTGTCTTGTTCCATTGGCAAAATGTCTCACTTAAATCATTAATTCAAGAAAAAATGCACTTATTTTAAAAAGAAATGACTTATTTAGATTTCATTTTTTTGCAGTGTAGGCAGCAGAAAGAAGGCGTATGATCTCTGCCAATAACCCGATTTACTAACCAGCTACTCTAAATTTATAATAGTATTGTTTTTAAAAGAGAACAGTTGCACCAAAAGGTTTAATATTGCATAAAATATGTACATAAAACAGGAAATAAATGTACCATGTGCCTTTTCTGTATTTTTGTTTTGTTCAAATTTAGAATAAAATTTTTGAAGCTAAGATTTTCTGTTTACGTGTGGATTTTTTTTGAGTTGCTTAAAATTGTCTAAGGTTTTTTTCCCCAGCTCTCGTCTAATTATAGTTTTGCATAGGTAAACCATCCCCATCCCTAGTGACACTGAAGGAATAACCCCATGCTAACAGTGGATGGAGGTTGTTTTTGGTTAATACCTAGAAACTGTATAGTTTATGTATAGTTATACCCCGATAACCTCATACCGCCACATACTAGTCATAGGAGAAGAAAGGGGAGTATGATGTGAAAAGAAATCAAATCGTTGCTCTTAAAAGAAAAAAAAGGTCAGCTTGAGTTTAAAGTGCTTTTGTTTGCTTTTGAGTTCTTCAAGATAAACCCCTCTTACATTATTCAAATGATACTAAAGAAATTTACCAGAAAGAGTCTTGACAAATATCAATTTTTCATGTCTTGTTTTTGCATCTTGCTCCTCGAAGCAACAGCCTCGGTTCCATTCCAGCTGCATGCACATACGTTCAGCGTCAAGCCTGTTTTTCTCCAGTCATTTTCCTGCCTGCCTCCCCGCTATCATCTGTCAAATTGTAGAAGGAAAAAAACAAACAAAACAATGTTTCAATATAAATCCTGTAACAGCTACAACAGTTTTTAAGCAAAGGCACAAAGCACAGTGACAAAGACATGCAAATTCCGAACACAATTCTTTGTAATGTGAAACACAATATGCACACGGAGGCTGAATGATAGCAGCAATAAAAAGCTAGCTGTGAGGAAGAAATGAAATACTAAAGACAGGGATATGCTCATTGCCAAGACTTACTGGAAAAGGACCAGTGTTGAGTAAAACAAGTAGAGACTTTCTCCTTTTTAGTGCTGGGAATGCTATTTTTGATTAAACACTTTTAGTTTTTCTGGTAAAACCAGCTATGACAGTCCCTGCAAACATGAGAAAAAAAAAAATCTTAGCATCTAGACCCATGCAGAGTGCATCAAGGCAAATGCATGTAGAGCTTTATGCAGGTTACCCGTGCCACTGGTTTACAAATGTAGGTTCAATCACAGCAGGGATGAAAGCGGGGCGGTGTTGCTTCCGTGTCGGGACGCCCCAATGTCACAGCGTGTGCCGTGAGAGGACGGCAGGGAAGAGATATTTTGCAGATGTGAAGCTCCATGTTTCCTTAAGCCCCGACAAACACTTCTGTCACATTTGTTTGTGCTGGTGTTGATAATGGCATTAGGGGCTGCGACGGAAAGACCGCTGGCATTTATGAGGTTAATGAAGGTCGGTGCCGGCGGAAACTGCAGCGCTCCGCTGTGTGTGCTCGCATGGCTTTGTGAATTTACAGGAGCTTCCTGATTAAGGGTAGCGGCAGAGAGGTCGGTCCGCTCAGGATACTGCGTCCTCCAAATGACTGTGCATTTAGCTGAAGGGCGTGAAGAAAAAAAAAAGGTTTGTACTACTGACTGTGGTCTTATGAGGACAGGAGACAAAATGACCAAAGAAAAGGAATAACACAAGTTTGTTGCATTTGCATAATTAGCAATTATCTTGTAATAGTCCCTCCCGGCTTTTTGGAGCTTAGCGGTGAAACATTGTGCTTAAAGTTCAGGAGCAACAAATAAACTTGAGGAGGGAATGACTCATTAATGCAAACGTTTGGACTCTCAGTGGGCCGCCTTGGTCACGTATGCTAAGAATAAAACAAAATCATCAAAAGAACAGATGCAGAAAAAAAAAAATCAGAAGGTGACACTTAAGTTAATTAGTCTGTTGTTTCATGACTCCCACAGTTGGAATGATAACAGTATTACTCACACTGTAAATAACTTGTTGCACTTGTCGCCATGACGACTAAACGCAAACAGTTTAATTGAGTTAGTCATGCGTTACGCTTCATCAATCTGTCCACAACAGCTTTCAAAAACAATGACTACTTTAGATGAGATGTTGGAGAGTACCACAGCGCTAATGTGGCGGTTCCTGTGATGGGAAAAGAATCTGGAGTGTAACAGACAAGTCCATATTGTAATTTGCTTGCATGTCTGATTGTATTCCACCTCAGAGTAGTTTTGTTAAGTATATGTCGGTGTGCAGCCGCCAGCAGGGACCTGCGTGACATTGTAAACAAAGACAGAGCGCACAGTGATAACGTCAAAGGCGTTATCACTTCCTGTCAGTGTCCTCTAGACAAAGCAATGTGGAGATGCCTACAGTGAAAAAGATGGAGCAAAACAACCTGGGAGCCATTGTCAGGTGATTCTGAGACTGTGTCGGATGTGAGCAGCGCTGTAGGTTGTTGCTGTTGGAAACAGCTGTCAAACTTCTTACCGCACACATAAGAGAAGCGTGGAAATGCTCCTTTAATTAACAAAATAGTAATTCCAAATAAGATCAACGGTTTCAAATATAATTTAATCCACTTTGATCATAGTTTCTTTTAAATGTGCAATGTTTTAGAACTTGAGTAGTTTTGCAGGTAAGTATGGGTCCAGTATAAGATTTTTATAATTTTGAAAAATTAATTTTTTTTAATTATAATATTTACAAGAGACTTATTTAACTTCAAATTGAAAAGGAACTCGGATGTAAAAGTTGCTTAAAAGACACGCGTCAAGAAGAAAATATGTGTTTAATTCTAGGAGTTAAAAGATTGAATAACCTTTTTTTTTTAGTTGCAGAGATGATGCTTTCATCTGCTTGATTTATATGAAAATGTAAATAACTTTGAAGTTAACAACTCTGCAATAACTATGCACCATAAACTCATCATTTTTAGAAACAAAGTAGTATAAGATCCAGGTTGGGAAGAAGTAAAAGTTTTGCATTTCCTCTTCATAGAAAAGAAGTTTCCATCTACATGAAATAGTAGCTAAAATATCAGTGCAGACCCGTTAGTTGGCAACAGCATCAAAATAAAAAACTTGAAAATGCACAAGAACCAACTGAATTTTGGGTCATTTCGGGAAGTAGATATTAATTCAACCTGGATGGATTCAGACAGGGAAAAGTTGCAATTACTAAGATTTTAATGACATGATTTAAACAAATTCTTTGGCGGTTGGATTCTGGCAGAAGACTTCAATGCTTTTAATTGACATTCATTCGGATGAATCGCTAAGGAAAAGAATTCGAGTAGTCTTTCCTCTGGGACCCGGACACTGGTGGTGGAATAAGCTGGAGCTGGGTCAGAGGTAGGGGAAAGTTTAGATGGTATGCAGGAAAAGGAGCTTTATGAACAGGATCTGAAACGATAACTGGCCTTGGATGGCGTGCGGTCCTGATGTCGTTTGGATGGAGCATGAATGTGACACATCAGCAGGTGGTCCAGGTGAGGTTAATAAGAGTCTTCCAGATTGAATTTTCACTTAAGCTTCATTAATCTATATCACATTGCTTCACATCTGCCTTCCTTTCAAAGGAAAATGAAGCCTGATAGTTTTCTGTAAATAACACCATCGGCTTCACGGTGTAACGTCATGTGAATTTGAGCTCTGTCAGGGTGATGAAAAGTTCTTCAAAAGCAACACTGCACCTTTAACAAGCCAAGTTTACTGCACAATTCCACCACTGACCTATAATAAAAGTTCTCTCTCTGCACCTCTGAAGTTTAATTTACCTCTAGATGTCGGTTGCTTGAATCGCTTGAAACTTTATGACTGATTGTGGTAATGATTATCTGACCATTTAGGGCACTTATAGTAAATTGAAATGTCTTCCTTGATTGGTCTGTTCGTCCTTAAATATGTGACATATATAAAATAGTGACATCAAAACAAAAGTAAAATCAGTGTTTCCTTACATGGAGTAACGCTATGCATTCCAAGTTCTTCATCCTAATAAATATGCACTATTCGAACTGGCAGGAAGTAGAAAATGTTAGATTTTGTAAGTTTTACGCCGTTGTAATGCATTTTTCTCAACACTCCAACTTAAATAGCAACACTGGAATCAGTGTAACAGTGGCGTCAAGTAAGGACTGCAAATAAATGGCAAATGGCCTGTACTTGTATAGCACTTTATCAAGTTCAAGGACCCCAAAGCCCTTCACACTACATTTAGTCATTCACTCATTAACACACATTCACATGCCGCTAGCATTTCAAACTGAATTTTGATATGTGCTTTTAATGTATAGCTGCATTAAGAACATGCATATTGTTTAAACTTTTTAAGAACACCCTGAATGTTGTGTTCGATTAAACAGTACATTCCTGCAACCACTACTACTATTTTGAGAGTTAAAGCTCTGAAATAAGCAACATAATAATATTATTTAAACAAAAAAGGACAAAAAGAGAACAAAAGAGCATTCATTCAAGTGGAAATGTTTGTAGTTTTTAGGTTAGCTGTTGATTTAGGGCAGCTGATTTTGTATTTAATACGTTATATCCAGACAAGCACTTGTGTCTAATGTGAAGACCTGCCAATAGCAGGCAAGCGCCCCACATATCACAGTGGCAAAACATTCCTTCCGTTTATGATCCTAATTAGCTCTAACTGTGCCATCATCCCTGAGTCATCAAGCCTGGAGAGAGGCCAGATCGTTTGACGGTCGGCAGTTTCACTTTTTCCTCAGCCCTCCTATCTAACTACCTCTCTTTAACTGTTATTCCCTAATCTTTCCTCTTTCTCCCACTTTAGCAGCTCGCACAAGCTCATTGTTGTCTCCTGGCTTCCTTGGACAAGCTCACAGCAGGGTAACTGCTGCCGTGAACAGGGATATATTTCATAAGCCACAAATAGCCAAAGAAGGTGTTTGAATTTGGGCACTGAAAAGAAAAGCAGGCTTTCTGTTGTTTCCTACTAAGCGAGTTAGCCAAGAATTAAGCTGCTATTTGAAAAGCGTTTGGAAATGAAAAATCCCAACAACGTGATCAGCATCCAATGAGCTGTTGACTCCACCTGACTTGAACACTTAAACTTACATCATGCTTTTGCGGGAGCACAGGAGCAGAGTGTTGTGCTGACATTGCAAAGTTATCAGTGACATTCCCCCCTCATACGGAATAATGAAATTGGATGAAGCAGCTTAAATGCTCACCGGCCCTCCTCTCGCCATCAGACTCTGTGCCTATTAGAGATAACATTAATGAAGGGGACTTTGGTTGAGAATAGACACTTCTTACTGCAGCGTGGGGTGCAGAGAGTGGGGAAGGTGTAGGGTGCTAACAGCATTTATTTCCATTAATAAGAAGGAGTGTTTTACAACAGGGCCTCTCCCGAGGGCTCTCTCTAGAGGTTCCAGAAAATCCTACACCTTTTTTTTTTTTTTTTTTTTTCAAGTACAGCACGTGGGACCTTTCTGCTGCAGGGTCCGTTTGTCTAAAAAGCTTGTTTTAACCTTCATTTACGCAACTTGGGCAGGGGAAGACACTCAATCACAATAATCACCGCTGTCCATCTTTTGTAGATTATTAATGTGAATGAGCAGGGAAGACTAATTAGCTGTTCATTTTAGCTGTTCAGCATGTTTTTTCTCCCACAGGCCTTAAGAAATGGTCTTAAGCTGGTGTACGGTGGATGTGAAAAGCTGATGTACTCCCTGTGGAAATCCCAGCTGATATGAAGAATCATTTAAATTGGTTTTCACCTTTACTGTCATATATATCCTATTATGTTCAAACAGAAGTTCCTGGCATAAGTTTGTTCTGTAGAAAGGTTTTAAAGCTTAAAAAGGATTGTGTAGTTTGAATGTATCAATGTATTCGAAGGTATAAAAAAAATAACTAAATAAATGTATTTACCAGGGCTGCTCAATGAAGTTGACAGTTATAATTAATTGGTTAAAAAACAATGTGAGTCACTGTGTCATTCCAGTCACTAATGCTTTATTTAAAATTCAATAAGAAATAAAAAAAAAGAAACAAGTTGTTAATTAGGACAACAGCTTTACTGAATGATTTGTATTTATTGTAGTGATAAGCTGGGTATTAACTTATCTGCTATATCATTTTAAGGATTTTTTTTCACTTTATTGAAATGATGGAGAAGGTTAAAGAGTTATTTTTGCAAAACAATCTGCTTTGAGAATTTTGTCATGGTTTGGAAACTTAACTGTTAACCATTGTGTTTATGGTAGAGGGTGAAACCAATAGTAGACCAATAGTTTAGCAAATTAACTGGCTAATATTAGCCTGTTTGACTCCCAATGTTAATTTATTTACAGCAGAATAGCTGAAAGTCACAACACATTGTACATACAGTATATTGTAGCTGTTTCTGTGTTTTGCTTAAGTCCTCCATCGATATGACATTTTGTTGGATTAAAAACTTTAAAAACTCTTTTCTATTTTAGCCATAAATCAGTAAATGTAACACACAAAAAAACTTGTGTGTGATGTGGAAAAGAATCCTAGATATTTTGTAATAATTTGACTTTTTCTATTCTTTTTTTGCGAAAAATTGGACATTTTAAAAACTTTTTTTATTTTCATATTTTGACAAATTCAGGTTTCATTGAGACTTTTCATTTGTGAAAACTAGTATTTCTTTGTTTTTTTAACTTTAAAATTGTTTTTGTGAACATTTGATTTTGGCCCCATGCTGTATGATGAGAGGAATGTATTCACATTCAGAATGTCATTTTTTTTTTTTTTTGACAAGTCTTAGATCAAGTCTTTAGGTCTGACTTGTTTTTTATTTTTAAAGTCAGGGAAAGTGTTGTGAAAATTCTACTAGTGGAGCAACAGGTAGGGGAGGGACAGTGCTCTTCTTTTTTGCAGAACAGCAATCCAGTTGCTATTTCACTGTCTCTGGCATCTAAAAAAACAAAGTCTAGCATAGTATGAAGGAAAAGTTTTGCAATTCTGAATCTGTTTTAAACCCTGGTATGCTTCCATGGCGTATCTCCCAGTCTGAAGTCTATGAAAAGATATTTAAAAATAAGAAAATAATCTCTGACAGCAGCATTGACTGTGTGGATCAGCACAGTGTTTGCTGGCACCGGTCAAGTCTGCAGAGTTTTTATTTACCTCTGGGCTGATCCTTGCGATATGTAAAGTCCTGTTTTTCAACTTTTTCTGCAGTCAGACACCGTGGTGTTTGTCTTTCTCCATGCTGCCGTGATTTTGATTTGCACAGCTTGAAGTGCTGGAGCGTAGTAGATGTGTTTGCATTTACCCAAAAAGCTAAGAGTTCCAATCAGCCATCCATTGCCGCCGATAGCTCAGAGTGTATTTGGCCTCCCCCAGATAAGGCCTGAGTATACATCCAGTCGGATTCAGCTGAATTGTTTGAACACACACACGCGCTGCTTTGGCATGGGGCTGCCTGGATGGGCTGTGTCATAGCGGGAACATTTCACCCTAACTTCTCGCAGTCAGTGGTGCTTCAGGGCTGTAACTGTTAGTAAAGGGTGAAGGGCGTGCAGAACCAGAGGCTACAAATGTTGCCTTGCATAAAGGACAAAGAAAGGATATCTTGAGGCTCAAAGTGTCCCTGAGATGCTGGAACAGATGGACCTACATAACCACCATTCCAGATTTAGACCTAAGGTAGCTGCTAGGGAAAAAAAAATATCTCTATATACAGTAAATCTACTTTCTGGGCTGCTTCTGTGTTTGTTTTGCTTCCTGTTATCAAGCTTCTCCCATGATCGCTGACAGCTAACATGGCTGTGAACATTAATTGCACTTTAATGGTAAGCTTATTCTGAATAGTCATTGAGATAGAAGATTCAATTTTCTGTAAGATTACATTTGTGCGATCCAATTATACCTGCAAAGACAGATCCAAATGGTTATTAAATAGACTGGAACAAGATCAACAGGCTTATATCTATTTTCATTTAGAGCTTTTATAGTGTTATAATATTCTGAGGCTTGTGTAAGATTCTCATGGTAAGATAACTGGGGGGAAAAAATGCTGAAATGGTTTCAACACAATCATCTCAAAGTAAAATTTTAATGTACTTTTAATTTAGTTTAATTTGAACCGTTTATTTACTGTAATAAAATTAATGAGGTCATAAATTAACTCATGATGTGTGGTTAATTTTACTAGATATGCGATTAACCAAGAAATGTGTAATATTACAGTGTTTTCTTTACACACTTTGAAGAGGCATTACAGAGTTTTCTAATAATACTGCCACCTGTGGCACAATCACAGAACTGCTGCAGTTCTTGTAGCTTTTGCTTATGCTCTAAAACAGGGGTCTTTAACGTTTTGCAGGCCAAGGACCCCCAAACTGATGGCAAGATGAAGCGGGGACCCCCTAATTATATATATTGTATGAAATTGTGTTATATCAGACTGGCCCTATAGTCACTCTGGTACAGATGGAGTAATGTAACGAATTATGGGATTATTAAAGTATTTCTGATTCAGATTACTTGTATATAGGACAGGTGTTGTGAATGAAACGGTGCCCAGCTTGAAAGAGCTCCTGTGTGTCGCTGAATGTGTGCATTGATGACTGAAAGACATCTTCTGCCTCCATTTATCTGCTTACTAAAGTGTGTTGAATTCATTTTAATGTGTATTTAAAGACATTTCAATTAGTCGAAAAAATGGGGGATATAAAAGAAAAAAGTCTATAATCAACCAAAACTTCCGCCACCCCCATGCAGTACCTCCGTGGACGCCCTAAGGGTCGCAGACCCCCTGTTGAAGACCTCCGCTCTACAGTGTATGTATTTTTTACTATTTTCACATGAATACAACAATTTGATTGTCTGCTTATTCGAACCCATTTAACATGGATGCGCTTCGTGTCACGTCCGCAGTGCGGAAACTTCTGACCCATATTACAGGAAAGATAGGCTACAAGCATTTAGATCAGGGGTCTCAAACTGGTTCCAGAAAGGGCCGTGTTGCTGCAGGTTTACTTTCCAAGCAAGCAACAGCACACCAGACTCCAGTCATCTCATCAAGTAAGTCCAGTCTTAACATGATTACTTGAAAACCTGCAGCCACACGGCACCTTTCTGGAACCAGTTTGAGATGCCTGAGTTAGATGCATTGGCACTGATCAAACAATGCTTTAGACACAAAGTGTTAAAATAAAAAGGCTATTTAAAGATTTTTGCTGTGAAAACTTACAAAATGTCTCTTTAAAGCAGTTTTTCATGAATTAGAAATGTCAGCTTTATCTACATAAGATAAAGTCCTGGCTAAAAAAAGGGCCTTTTAAAATCTGTGTGTCATAAATCCTCTCTCCATACTTTTTCACCTTTAGTAACACAGTTAGGAAAAGGTAGATGAGCCTTTAAACTCAATATTATTGTCTCAGAGTCCATTTAAATATAATGCCAGGTTTGTCAGTTTTGAAATCTCACTAAAAGAAACTATTATGGAGTATTTAGGGACCTATAGAAATTTCACATATGTTGATCAGAGAACACTGCATAATCTTTAAACTACTTGACATCCATTGACATTAAATGGGATTTATTTTTTTTAGGGGTAAGAAATACTCCTATAGGTTAAATAGTGTGTCACACTTTTTCAGAGCATTTAGAAATCAGCCACGGTGATTTAAAGTTTTGCTGCAGAAAACCTAACATGCCCTGTTGGTTTGCTGCAGAGCAGGAGAGTGGCAACATGGTTTAATGATAATAGCTCTGACGATTGCAGAGATAATCCTCCTGCTATTCCTGCTGACTGTGGAGAGGCCAGGCTTTGTTCTCCACTCCACCTATTAGCGTGATGGAAGTTCATTTTAATTTGAATGGACCATCAGTGGGATAAGAGGCCGTTTATGTGTGTATGCGGGTATGTGTGTGTTTGAGTGTGTATGTTGACTATTGTGGAAGATAAAACTGAGCATGGAGCGATCAAACTAGTGCAGGAATATGCCTGTATGTAGACACTGTGATGCTAAACTGAGACACAACCACTGAGAAGTGGCTGCAGGTGAGTGTGGCGACCCTTTCTGGACAGCAGGTGTTCAAATCTTTTTGGCAAGTGTTTCAGCAAAGTTTCTCCCCTCAGTAAGCCACAGCTGAGACTCAAATCTATTGGGTGGTAAACAGCTCAGACTACGCAGACATCCAGTGGGAGAATATGGAAATGCTCTTACTCTGTGGATCATTTTGTTTTAAAGATTAAATGCATAACTTTGTCATGATTTTATTCAATGGTCTGACCCACATGCAGAAAACCACTCGGAGAACCAGGGGAAGGTTTAACAGGTTTATTGAAAACTAGTAGAGATGTCCAGTGCTGCTCTGAACGCTGGCGAACCGGGACTGAAAAGTGAAGGGGAAGTTTCTGTGTTTAGTTCAGGCTCAGTGGGAAATTTGAGCTTCGATTTGCAAAAGGCAGAAAAGGCAACAGGACTCACGTTTCCAGAAAAGGTGTCTTTCTCTGAATCCAGTCGGTGTGGGTTGTTCCAGAAATTGGTTTGCTCGTTGGAGGGCGGACAGGGTTTACCCATGTTAAGGTGTTTCCTTGAGGAGCGGAGGAGCTGACTGCCACTTAGCTTTCCTTTGGTACTTGAACGGTTCTTGTGGAGATGAATCCCCTGCTCAGTGTGTAGCTCAAACAATCCTTTGGGGTAAAGTTGATCCAAACCTCCAGTTTGAATCCCCAGCTCAGTTTGAAGCTCAAGACGATCCTTCCGGGGGGAGAAGGTCCAGGATGACTTCCTGCCGAGAGGCAAAGAGAAAAAGCAACAAGTTTAAGACACAGGTAGACAAAAACTCAGTTTGACTCAGCAAAACTCAGCTTGGCTAGAGTACCCAAAACTGGCAAACACTTTGGCATCGAGGTAGTGGCAGTCAGCAGCTTAAGAGTCCTCAGGTAATGAGGCAACCATCCGCAGGTGTGTGGAAGGGCCAACGAGAACCAGGCGCCACCTGTTGGTGGAGGGAGAAAACACAAAAACACAACCC
>NW_015150541.1:805286-820923 GCF_000732505.1 Cyprinodon variegatus | reverse complement strand
TTGAAGTAGTGCTCCTCATGCTGCTCTCAGATACATTACTGCTTCTCCCACCTGAACGTGGCTATCTGCAGCTCCTTCACAGTTAAAAACAAGCTCTTGGTTAGTTGTCTGCAATACTCTCCTTGCATGGCCTAAGGCCATATCTTTCAGAAAGAAATGTACATTTTCTCACAAACATATTGTAGAGTATTTGACCTAAGTGTGCTTTTTACACTGGTATGTATGGAAAAGGTTTAGGTCAACAGCATCAGTAAGACAGGTAGCGGTTTTTAGCTGACCCTCAGTTAGCACTGGCTCCCTGTTGCACAGTTTGAGTTTGTACATTGCTATCCGGCTGTTAAATTGGCAGACTGAGTAAACAAGGTTCGCTCTGTCTGGGTAGTTTGTCACACCTGTGACTTCAGGGCTATCTAAATGGCAGCAAGTGAGGGCGTTCATCATTACATTCATCCTTTGCAGTGTGAGAGATGGATAGTCTACCAGTCCACCAGGTCATGAGTTATCGCTCACCAGGGGCTACTGGTTCATATCGAGGTCAAAGGACTATTTATCTTCAGGTAAACGGGCTCTCCTGATGCTCGTACACACAGATAGACAACCTTTTTCTCACTAACCCGAGATGTGCTTTTGGACATTTTTCCTTTTGTGAGCTGGTCTTCCTGCAGTCTATGTAGTTGCTTTTTTTTTGGTTTCTATTTATTTTAAGGGAAGGAAAATGCTTTATTTATTGTTATCAGAAACCATTATTTGCTCCTTTTTTGTTCTTTATTCTTTTAACTTATGTATTGAAATTAGAAATTTGCTGCTAAGTTTCATATCATTTTCAGATATTGAATTAAAGTAGGAGCCTAAATGCAGTTTATTTGAGTTAGAATATGTATTTTTTATTTTATTTTAAAATATGCAAATTCATAAGTAAGATAAATAGTTTTTTTTTATTTAATGATTCAAAGGGATTTAAAAGGATAAAAAAATGCTATTTTCATATGTTCAGTTCATTGATATTGTGAGTAAGATATGACTTTTATTGTGACATTTAAAAACCCACGAAGGGGAGTGGTTTATCTTCATGCCAGGTGAGGAATGCAGTGGGAATCAGAAGGAGATTGGAGCTCAATAGTTATTTTGTCCTCACCCTTCCATAGCTCCGTTGGACTTTAAAGGACTTAATTTAGTGGATGTATTTTATGTTTCTTGTAATGTTGCGTTAAGTTTTCAATTAAACCGTTAAAATCAAGAAGTGGACTCGTAGATTTATTTTTGGAGTGCTTTGGATACAAGGGAGTCTGATGAGCGTTGAGCTAAAGCTTCAATAAGGACAGTAAGAACCTACAATTAAGTTTAAGTTTAAATGATAATGATCCTAGCCCTAATTTGGCATGTTCTAGTTACAAATGATGCAAACTACCATCATTAGCAGTAAAATACATCAAAACAACTTATTTCTCTTACTTTTATGGATTCAAATTATGAAAGGATTTTTCAGGATGGACATTGTGCAGCATCATTTATACAACTGATTAATAAGTAACAAATAAGATTAATAAGTTAACAAAATATCAAAAGTGCTAATAAATAGTAGACCAGTAAAACCTACATGGTTTTACTGGTCTGCTCAACAATCTATGACTTTGCTAACCAAAGTTCTGATTTACCTTTTTATTTGTTATTATCTGGCTGAAATAGAATACACAGTTACAACAGACTCATATAATGGTCCTCTGAGTGTTAGCACCCCAATATTTCTGAAAGCAATCTCCAGCCAATCAAGGACATCTTCCTGTATCAGTCTGGCTTTGTTAAATGCTTCATCTAAATGTTATTCCACCGCCAACTGCCACTTACTCACAGACAGCATTGTTGCTTGTAAAAACGATTATGCTATCAATGGACGCTGGAGTGCAGGGTCTAAATATGCAATAACATTAACTGTGTTTTTTTAACAGTGTTATTAACAGTTTCATTACAAAAGGCTGAAAGCTGGAATGAAAGCGTTATCTGCAGCACAAATTTAGAAAACACGAACACACCAGCAGATTAGCTTTTAACATCACCCACAGACCTCCTGGCTGTGAGTTGGAGTGTTGTTATGCAATATGAGTCAGAGGGTATATGAACTAGAGCTTTGTTAAAACAGGAGAGCACATTATCATTATTAGGACCTCAGTAAGATAGAAGTAAAGCTGGAATACTGAAAAGAGTTTTATGCTTGTGTTTTTATCTCCTGGCCATTAGACATCACTGATTCCAGCAAGGATATGCAAGAAGACACTTTTCCCAGCCACTCTCACCTCATCTGATCAGATGAGACGAAACACGACGAGAGTTTAATGATGCCACGGGGAAATGGCAGTGTCACAACCACAGCCACTAATAACAGAGGCACTGCGAAAGGAATAAAACTATGGCGTGAATTAAGCAGAGTGGGGAACTATTAGATGAACCCAGACCAGCAGTATTGATATGAAACATGTTTGGCACCTGCTGCCTTGAACAAATAACAGCACTGTTAATTACTGTTTATTCCAGAGAGAAAAGCAGCACCTGAAGACTATAACGCCCACAAAAAGAAGAATAGCGCACATTATGAGAGCCTTTGGCAGAAACAGAAATGTTTGCTTGATTGCATGAGTCAGTTTAGATAACAAGAAATATCTATCCTTTTTCTATGCTTCACTTTAGCATCATGTATATGCATACAGAAAATAACATGACATCAGTAAATCCCATGTTGACAAAAAAATATAAAACTTCTATCAGTTAACTGATCAACTGATTTTTCCTTGTACTGATAAACATCACCAACCCAAGTATGCTATATGAAAGTATTCAACCCCTCAAAGGTTTTCAAATTTTGTTATCAAACAATAATGAAACTCTTTTTCTTTATTATTTTATTGTATGTAAGAAAACGACCTTCAGTAAGGCATTATTTTGAGGTGGAAGAAAAATGATAATTAACAAGTTGGCTGTGCATACATATTTACATATTAACAGGGCGACAGTGGCGTTGGATGTAGGAGTTTGCCCTGAAATCGAAGGATTGACGGTTCAAGCCCAGGCTCTGACTGTCATCTGCAAGACACTTCACCTGCATTGTCTACTGATGGTGGTCAGAGGGCCCGGTGGCGCCAGTGTACGGCAGCCTCGCTTCTGTCAGTGAGCCCCAGGGCAGCTTTGGCTACAATGTAGCTTGCCACCATCAGTGTGTGAGTGTGTGTGTGTGAATGGGTGAATGAATGTAGTGTAAAGCGCTTTGGTCAAGTCTCCTGACTTGAAAAAAAGGGGCTATATTAGTACATGCCATTTACCATTTACATATTGTATTCCAACCCTTAAACTCTGTAACCAATTTAAAAATGTAAGAAAAATAATTTGAGAAGATCTGTGCATTTTTTTCTTAGCTGTTCTAAAAAGACATGTTAAAACAAACAATATTTGCGAAAAGTATTATGAAGACCATTTAACACAGTTGACAGATCAACAAAAGAGATTTCTAACTTTAAAAAAACATCCCCGGTACCAACATATTTTCACTTCAACATCTCTCCTGTGGCAGACTCATGCATTGGGTCACTCGTTGGTACTGAATGGTAATCATCACTTGTTTTTCAACAAAAAGAGCAGCTTTAATGTCAATGAGTTATATTAGTGGACAATGCCTGATATTTAAAGGTATTGTGGAGGATTTTCTCAAATTTTTTAAAAGATCCACCCTCTCCAATTAAAAAAAAAGTGTGCGTGCGAGAGCATGCTGGAGACTGCAGGAGCCTATTTTTCTTGTGCACGCTCTGTTTAAAAAGTTTTAATAAGTGTTCTAAAACCTCTACAAGCTTACTGTGCCGGAACGTCCGCCCTAACCCCCTGAATCCCTCAATCACTATATAGAGCAAAGACTATATTGGGGACTATATAGCGAACTCAGTCAACTTACCTTTGAGACAGACGATCACTTCCCTGTGGGTCCACTGTGCGGTGCCTGCATCATCTTTATTAGTCGCCGCTGTTGGGCAGAAGCAGCTGCGTATCCCATAATACTTTGCATTGAGATCTCCCATGCAAAGCATTCTGGGATATATCTGCCTCTTCTTGAGGCCTTTCTTTTCTTCTCACATCATAGACACTTTTTCTGTTACGACCTTCTGCCATTTTCAAATAACCACAGTGAGAAAGGTCAGCTTCAGTGACTGTCTGAAACCGTAGCTCACTCAACATATACGCCTGAAAGTGCACTTGTGCAGAAAAAGAAAGCTAACAGGATGAGCATGTAGGACGGCCTTAAACATGAATGATTGACAGTTACGAAGACCAATTATTTTGATTATCCACCTGGAAATAATAATAATACACCTGTTAATGTTTAAAGCTTATTGTAGTCAATTTTTAGAACATGTTTAAATTTGTTCAGTCTAGGCATCACTATCCCTCAAGTTCACTTTTCCTTAACCTTGTTTTTGTCTGTCATATAAAAGTAATTTCAGTAAAACACACCGAGATCTGCAGTAGTGATATGACAAAACATGAAAAAAGTTAAAAGGGTATGAAAAGTCCACTACTTATTCTAAGTGTATAACTGGGAGTGAGTTTATGCACTGCAGCAAACACTCCAACTCCCCTTGAGACAAATTGTAATAATCAGACTTCTTGGTTGGCACGTTTTCCCTCTGGGCCTCCAGCTCCCAGCCTGAGGTCCTCCACGCACCTGCTTGCCGCCGGCCGTCTCTCCTGCCAGGCCTGTAATCCGATCCTTATTGGCTGTGCGCTCAGCCAAACTGCCACGATGCCCATTATCAGGCTCTAAGCAGGTGCTGAGACATATCGCTCTTGATCACAATGCAGGATTTGCGGCGAGCACACATCCGGCAATCCATTTTTCAATTTGGTCTCCTGCCTGAGATAAATTAACAGATGTCGATTGATTTTCCTTCCTGTGCAACTGTGAGCCTTGTTTACACCTGACAACCAGGGGCGTTATACCTGGGTGGCTGTTTGAGACGAACACAGGCTATAATTAGCGTTTCTTTTAATTAGACAAACACTTGACAGGAGAGTAAGTAGGCAGTTACTTTGTCACATTTTACCTTTCTTACCACTTTGCTGCAGTTAATCAACAGATTGCTTTTAGTAAGATGGGGTGTTACAGCGAGATATAAAGCCTGTGCCATCATCTCACATGCAGTTATCTCTCAGTAAATAAAAAGCAAGATTCCTTATTGTTCTGTGTTCATGGTTTGCTTTAATCACACTTGCAAAGAACACTGCAAAGTCAGCCCTTCCCATCTTAGAGACTCAGATTCGGGTTGGCACCATTGCGAGGGGCCCCGAGCGCTTTCACAGCCATCTTCCTTCACCAGCTGGTTATTATTGCTAAAAATACGCTAATAAAACTGGTGTAGCCTGGCACCATCACACCCTAATGACGGGAGTCAAGTGGCGCGCGGCAGATAGCCCCTCACATGAGTGCTGTCACAAGCCATTTAATTGAAGTTGAGGAAATGGGAGCCGGCATTATTTTGCTCTGAGCACCCCCCCTACTTTCCACCACCCACCCCCTTAACACTCACACGCTAGCACCCACCCCAAACACATACGTTGTTATCCACTAAAATGTTGCTATTATCTCTACGATCACATTACATTTTCTCAGAGATGGGATCCAGTCATATCTATTGTTTCACTTTTCAATTTGCTTTGTTCTGTGTGGTGTATGGAGACAATGAACAAGTAATACTTGATAATATAATAAAAATACATTTGAAGAACGTACACATTTTTCATAATGTCCAGTTTAATACAATCAAAATAATAAACAACTAACTTCATGTTTAGAAATATTTCTTAAAAGAAAATACATTAAGCTGAAAAATAGGCAACAAATCCCCAAAAAGAAGATATTGATTTTGGCTGAATTAATGTAGTGTGTACATCAAAATTGTTCATTAAAATGTAAATAGTTCAGCATTCATTGTCATTATTTATAATTGAATTATGGGAAGTAGGGATGCACGATATAATCGGCCCCCTATCCGTATCGGCCTTAAAACTGAATATCGGACATCGGCCACCCCACCGATATTTAACCCGATATTTGATCAGCTTCTGAGTTTCTAAAGTCTAAAAAAGAAAAAAATACTACTTCTTCTTCTTCCTCAAAAAACTTCTTTTTTACAGACTTAAAAACTTCTAAAGACGAGGGAAAAAATATTGCTACATTAAAATATCACAATATCTTCATATGCTGATATATTGGCATTTAAAAACACCATATCAATCTCTTTTACTAATGAAATATTGCTATATGTCATCGTTATGCTACGAAATCCCCCGAAAATTCACGGAATTTTGCCATATTTTTATATGTTGATATATTGACGCGGTATCGATCTATTTTACTAACAAAATCTCACAAGAATTTGCAAAATATCACGAGAGATTGTAACAGAACGATGAAATTTCACGAGATTTTAAAAGTAAAATAGATCGATACCTCGTTTTTAAAAATCAATTTGATATCAGCATATGAAAATATATTTGAGTATATTATTTTTCAAAGTGTCAGAAATGGATAACAAAACTGCTATTTTCAATGACTACTTATTTTTGTCCAGCTTTAACATCGGTATCGGTTATCGGCTACATGAGTTTTAAAATATCGGCATATCGGATATTGGCCAAAATCCCAATATCGTGCATCCCTAATGGGAAGCTCAGCTGATGTCTCAAAAGCCCAACCGGTCTTTTCCTTGTTAGTCAATGATTTTTATATCATGTTACTCCTTTGGTTAATTAGAAGTTCTGTGTTGATGCTGGAGTTTGTGTAAAGAGAACACAGACAGGTTGGTTTGCAGGGAGACTCTGGGAAAGTGGAGCAAGTGAGGTCGGATATGAAGGTGGCAGGACTCAGAAAGTGGGACCAGAAGATTGATGGAAAATTGAGGTGATTTCAAAGGACCCCTTGCGCTCCATGCTCATTTTTCGTTGTAAAAGGATGTTAAATGAGCACATGTGCACATAGTATGTGTATGTGTTCATGCTGCCTGTGTTCACAACCCAAACTCACTGCTCAGCGGCAGGTATCACACCTGAGGGCAAATGCTTTAAACCATGTAGGGCAGGTGAGAGACAGTAGAAAGAGGTTAAATGATTGAGCAGAGGAAAATAGGAAAGGGGTTAAACATGAGGCTGAAAAGATCTGTCAGTTTAGGGTCAGTTTGATAGATCATTAAAAACACAGTGGTAAAGGAAGTTAAGCAAAACAGAGGAGCTTAGGAAAAGAGCACAAATTGCAAATACAGAAAAGCATTATACCAACAGTATGGAAGCAAATCATTACCATATTCCAAATGAGAAATGCTTTTCATTTTAAGAATGTGGCTGCATTGTTTGACTCATAAATGAAATTGGTAATCAATAATCCTGGTTTTCTATTTGATCATGGCAAAAAATGAGCAGTCCTAAAGAAGAAAATGCAAATGCAAATAGGATGATTGATTACTAATTTCATTTATGAGCTTAAGAATGCAGCCACATTCTTAAAACGTGGCAGCAAATACATACCAAAATTCAATTTAAAATGTAAAATTTGAAAATGAAAAAGTATTTCCAGAAAGGCTTTTTCATTTTCAGATCTTACATTTCAAATTGAGTTTTAGTATGCATTTGCTAGGGTACATTTTGAAAAATAAATCTCAAATGTCTTTTTCTTTTTCATTTTAATAAAGTAAAAGGATGAGCAGTGTTAAAGAAGAAAATGAAAATATAAACAGGATTATTGATTACTAATTTCATTTATGAGTCAAACAATGCAGCCACATTCCTAAAATGAAAAAGCATTTCTGAAAATGCTGAAAACGATTTGCTTCCATACAACAGAGGCTGCTTCTTTTGACATGTCTCGTCCACAAATACATCAGTCACAAGAAACGCCAAGAACCGCTGCAGCTTGTGTATTTATCAAGGTCCATTGACTGCAATTACACAGAACAATAGAGCCAGCATTGATGCTAGCTCACTGTGCTAAACACTGCCTCTTTCCAACCAGAGAGCAGGCTGAGTGAGTGAGCTGGATCGAGATACGAAGCCTCTTCCAGCTACTTTTCCCCCCAATACCCCAACCATTGTCCTTCTCTAATGGGCAGAATCTGCCGTCAGGAAACAAGGCAGGAATTGCAGGATTAGGTTTGGCTGATTGGAAGTCAATTGCTGGTTTCAGCAGAGCATCAGATGACCGAGGAGAATGCAGTGGCGGTTTCAGAGAGATGTTAGTGATTATTACAAAGTTGGGAGGGGAGAGAACTACAGGGTGTCCTCTCTGGGTCTCAGCTTGAACGCATCAGGCCCAATCTACCCTGCACACTTTGCCTGCATGGTTGCCGGCTGGGCCCCATAACGGGCCTTCAGGTTCTAAAGATCAGTTGTCACTGCTGTTGCTGTGACAGTTTGACAGGAATTAACACTCAGCTGCTGCTGAGTCGACTGATCTAATGAAGGCCTAAAAACCATTGCTGGTTGCTCTTCACTGTCCTCTGTGACCTGTAGTGGTTTTTAGATTTGTTGTACAGCTTCTCAGAGTGTTGTAACAAGGGGTTCTCAAAACAAAAATGATCAGGAAGCCCATGCACATTTAGCTGTTAGACCCAGACTCAAAGCTAATGCTTAACTGCCCTTTTCACATGTTACTGATATTGAATGAGTTGTGTGGCACCAATACATACTTTAGGTTAGAGGCTTTATAAGGTAAATTCAACAATTTCTTTGCAGGAATAAAGCAGGAATGAAAATGTCACTGCCTTCTTTTCCAACCTGTCAGTCATCACTTGTTTCTTGATATTTACCAATGTGAGGGCATTAGTGGATTGACAGCCTGCAGCTTTTGTCCATCTGACATGAGAACAAACCAAGGCTAGAAAAGGTCCTTTCTTTAACTATTTAATTTCTACTTATTGGTTTGTTTGATTTAGATCCTGGGACATGCAGTCTTCATTGAGATAAGTAAGATATGTAGCCTAATTTTATTTGGTACATAAAGATGCATTTTAACTTCCTGTACGACAGGAATGATTCTACAACAAATTACTTTATAATTAGATATTTATAAACTTGGTGAAACAATATTAGATTGTCAATTTTCTATAAACATACATGATCAGGTTTATATATAATTGATACATAACCAGTAAAAGTTAAATGTTAATTTGCAATCTACCTTATACTTCTTTATAAATATTAACAACCCTCATTGGGATTCTGAATGGGTTATTCCACCACACTTCCTCGTTGAATTGGTAAGTTTACTTGAGTTGGATGATTTCCTTTACATTGATTGATATTTTTAAACAAGATCCACAAATCTTTAGTAAGTCTGAGGTTAGAGTAATTCCACAAGGCAATTTTAGCCTGACTTAATGAAAAGTTTTGAACTCTTGTTTTGAAAATAATATTCCATTAACTACCCATTTGCATTTTCCATGTAGAAAAAAAGGCTAGACTTTTCTAACGGCGATTTGGAACATATACAGTGACTTTTCTGTGTTATATGAGACTTTGGCGACAATGTGAACACACCAGTGGCTTTAAGTTTACGGTCTTCATCCAGCAGTGAGGGCTGCTGGGAGCCCCACCCTCATTGTGCCAATAGGTCACAAAATGTTCAAAGTGTCCCCTGATTTTATTCTGATTTTATTAAATCTCAAGACACTCTAAAGAGATAACTCAACCAGATCATACAGTCAAACTGATTCAAAGTTTTCTATCTAAGGAAAACCATCTGATGGCATCGACTCATTGACTCGAAGGCAATCCCTTACAGTAAGCATGCTTGTAGCGACACTAGAGAGGATATTCATTTTTTTTTTCTTTTAAACTTTAACCACAAAATAAGCTTAAATTGGAGGCAGTCAGACTTTCATTACATTGACGCCTATCCAGGAATACATCCTGTCACGGGCACTAGACCTTGCACAGCTCTAGTGCAAGGCAAACAATTATTAGTAATCTCGATGTGTGAATTTGTGTATATGCAGAGCTGTAAACCTTTTCACTTGCCCTTTTTCTGACGCTAAAGTTCTAGATATACAGGTAAAGTTCCCCTTTATTTTTTTGGCTTATTGTTTCCTCTGAATTCAGAAGCTAGCAGAGCTGCCCTCTAGTGGCTGCATTTCCTAACCACCATGGCAACCTAACGATTGTATTGAAACCAAGAGCACAGAAATGCTTGTTAATGTAAGAGACAGTAAAGCTTATTTATGCAAGTAAAGTAGCATAAAGAGGGTCTAGACCCAGTTAAAATGATCTTTAGATTATCACCTTTGCTTTAGTAAAAAGAACTAGAGTTGTAATTTTACTATTATAAACAAATCTTTAACTGAGTTGTCTCTTTTCCCTCCTGACATTGATTTGGCCTGAGATCATGTTGCGTAATTTTGACATGAACATGTACTGTGCTTCTTTCTATAACCAATTCCTAAACATCCCTTCAGATATAATAAGGAATCCCTCTCTTCATTATAACCATGCTCTTTGTGCTCAGACCTGACAACTCTACACCTTTTTTTCATTTTCTAAAAAAACTGTTATACCTGTAAACACCTTGCTGTTCGTGTCAGGTGCGAGCTCCACTTCCTAAAGCGAGGGTACACCTCCTCTTTGTAAAATCAGACAGCTCTGTCTGAAGCATATGCTGCTATTTTTTTCTAAATACGGCAAAGGAGTTTTGTACGCCTTGTAGCATGTCATATGCGAGCAGATCGCGGTGGTGTTCCCTTGATGCTGACAGAGAAATCAAACGTAAAATGGAGCACCAGAGCGAGCGAGCGAGCGAGCAGTGTTACAGAACAGATGTTCGCAGGAATGTTGACTTTTTGTTTGGCCCTTATCTTTGACGCTGCCATCCTGCAGTAAAGTGAGTGACGGAAGAGGAGAGAATAAAGGCAGAGGCGGGCGGGGGGAACAACAGGGAGGAGAAGGGGGAAGCTCTGTTATTGGTAGAACTCCATGGAAGAAGTGTTGGCAGGCGTGGTGTTTAATGGCAGGAAAGTGGGACAACCACACAGCTGTGTTTTGGCGTCAGGGGACCACCCTGAGATTGGTGTCAAAGTATTTCACTGTCACGGAGGAGAGTAAGTGGGGGGCTTCAGATGATGTGATAAGTGGAGAGACAATGGTGAAAAATGGAGGTGCATCAAGAAAAGAGAAAAGGATAATAAAAGGCAGGAGAAAGCGAGGCACCCCCTGGAGGGGCTACTTTTATATTAGCTGATGGTATAGAAACAGCAGGCTGTGTGGGGAACCGGGTCAGTAAACAGTGGCAGCAAATTGTTCTTGCATCAGTTCTGATCCTTGGTTCAGTTGCAGGGTGACCTGGTGGCTGCACTTGCCTTTGAAACTCTAGGAGGCGGAAATATTTCTCATGATTCAGCAGCCACTCTTTTTTTAAGGCAGAGCTGACATCTGTAAGATCAGCTTGACAGTTCTGCTTGCCACCTCACAACAAACAGCCCTACTGAGTTATATAATGCCGGCTGAGATCCGAAAGGATTTATGATCAGCTATTATTTCACCTTTACTGGGTGATAAAGAGGGCGATAAATCTCTGTGGCCAAAGTCGGTGCTGGGTCGGGCTCTTCCTGTTGGCTATTTCATGTTTATTTTGCTCTGGACAATTCTGCATGGTAAAGCCTGTTTTAAATGCAGCAGACCTTACTGAGGCGGTAGCCTGGGTTCCCAGACGAGTTTTTATTTTAAAGAAAAATATTTAATAGACTTATAAAACACTTTTCAGTCCATTTTACTGTGATTTATTTTTTTTTAAACAAAGTTTTTTATGTGGTTAAGGAACTCATTTCTCTCTTTGTACCTGCGTTTAGTTCTAAACATTGTCATTTTGTGTCTTCCTACTTCCATTTTTATTTGTTCCCCATTTTGTACATTTACTGGTGCGATACAGAAGTAGGAAAGGATGAAATGGCAATCCACTTGTAGAAAATGGTAGCATAATTTAGTGAAAGGAAAAAAATGCTTCAAAGTCGCCGATTTTGTAGTTTCACCCAAATTCAGTTCACATTTATGTCCTTAAGCTATTGCTTAGCTTTGTATTTCTCCCTGCAGTAACTTTTTTCATAGATAACAAAGATATATAGTGATAGAAATAATAAAAAAATCTCATCTCTGATTTGAAACGATAACAATTTTCTGAAACCTTTCTATTAACATATGTTCAGGTTTTGAGTTTCTTTGCACCAGTTAACTGACAGTGTTGGGAGTAACGGCTTTAAATCAATTAGTTTTTTATTTGGCAATCGTATCTCACAAATTGATCTGAGACGTTATTGACTAGTGTCATTTTATAATGTTTTTCCAGGTTTTCAAAGTCAACTATAGTCAAATATATGAAAAAAAGCCTTTAGAATTATGTGGATAATAATTTGTTATCTAATGCTAGTTATTTCCCCCCAACCCTACAGAAAAACACTTGTCTTCAAAAGAAAGAAAACCATTTCCTGTCTGGGTGCTGCCTATTTTTTCATGATGTCGACGTATAACACCACTTCTAAAGTCTGAGACTTCTCATGGCCAAAAAACAGATTTTAACAATTTATACATTTGCTAAGAAAGAGAGGTTGCTGCCCCTGCAGATTAGTTGGCGAAACAACAACAAAAAAACTTTATCGCAGCTTTTAGCGAGAATCATCTCACTCTGCTTTACATCAATTACAAAATACCAATTTATGTATGATTTGGATGAAATAATAGCTTTATAATGTTGTAAAAAGCTTGAAAAAGTAAATTTTTGATTGTAAAGGCACCATTTGAAACCAGTTTAGGATATATTTTTAGAAAATCTATTACTAGTTGACCATCCCCTATAAGTGGTTCGAGCTTCTGAACAAAATGTATGTCTTATATATGCATATATGCCAAAAATATGTATTATGGGGTGGAGACTCTTGGGTAGACCTATGATGTATTGTCCCCCCAGAACCAGTGTTATATGGAGAGAAGTGTGCATGGGTTACTCCATGTTGACCTGGTAACACTAGGAACAGGTCTAAGTCAATGGATTTATATGAAATATATTCTACATGTTGATTTCTTATATTTGAATTACTTTGTCACATTGCCATGTATTGGCCTGGTATGTTAAAAAGGAAACATTAAAAAATAAATATTTTTTTTTTAGGTGTACAATCCTTTAAGCAGTAACCATTTATTTGTATCCTGTCCTGGTAATGTCCAAATGACAGCAAAAGATTACACTTTGCTGTTGATTTCTTGAAGCTTTCCTTTTTCCGGATCAAACTTAGTGAAAAAAATAAATAAAATGAAGAACATTGCCTTTTAACTCAAATGTCCACCAAAGATGCTGATGGGGAGAAAAAAATCAGCCAGATATTTCAAGATAGTTGGACAGAATAATTGATTTCCATTCTCCCTCACACTGCCAACCTCTGTTTGTTTTGCTTTTTTTTTTAGGAAGGTAAAGGTGAGGATAGACAAACTAGACCCAAGAGGGAATGGAAAGAGCCTCTTCATATCTCATCCCTGTGTGTTTCTCAAATCATCACTCTTCTTTAAGACCATACAGCTGGAATATCTGCAAATGGGTTTTACAGTTACAGCTTAAACGTGTAGCTCAACTTTCTTAAGGGAAAAGGCTAGGTAAAAAAAAAACAAACAAAAAATGATAGAAAGCTCTCCCCCACATTTATTAGGTTTCTACACTGTCAGTAAACAGTGCATAAAAATTGGGCTGCAGTTTTGAATGCAGCTTTATTTTCTGCCATTTATTTAGACACAAAATGGGTCCTGATGGAGTCATCAGGACCCACTTGCCAGCTAATGGTTTAATTAGGTCCATCTGGAGGAGGCTGGGAAGGGGAGCTTGCCTTACTCTCCAGTCATTCCTCTGGTAATTTGTCTTCCCCCGCATCCACTGACTGTAGCACTGATGGGCTACAAAGATGCAGCTGAGGATTCTGATAGTTGAGCAGGATGCCTCCTTCATCCCAAAAACTTCCTTCTACCTTTGTGATAGGCAAATTAATTTTTATATTACTGACCAAGGATCCTCAGGTCAGCGCCAGGATTATCTCTTTTTGCAAACTAAAATGAATCTACAACCATAGCAATAGGGACCCAACATTAAATGACACTAACACCATTGTTCCAGCATTGCAAAGCTATAATCTCCCTCATTTCCATATAACTCATTGATCCTTTGTACCTCTTTGGCCAGTAAATGGGTGGCAACAGTGATCCGGCTTAATTGGGTTTGATAGAACCAACATTTGCAGTCAAACACAAGATTAAAACAAATCCCAGTCTAAAGTGCTTTAGCTCTAAGCACTGAGTAGCACGTAAAAGTGTCATCTCCAGGGTGACTGAGAATATACACCTGTTAAAGCAATATGGGCTTATTTTGTAGGCAGAATGATGTAACAATAACAAAACATCTTATTAGCAAGTGTATCATAAGCATCTTTAAACCCAGAAAATGCTGTAACTCCATGAAGATAACAAAATAGGTTCTATAGATGTTGCTGTAGCAAGAGTCCCCATGACATCTGATTGCTTCCACTCTGTGACTTCCTCCTTATTTACTGCAGAACACAATATTTGTTGACTGACATTCTTCAAATTAAAATTTTTCTCCATTTGACAAGGTTTTTATCTGGTATATTTGGTTGTGTTTGGCTAATGGTAGCATGGTCATTCTCTCCTTTGGTATGACTTTTGTTATCCAGTTCCATTGTATGTTGCATCAACACAAAAGTGATAGAAAAAGATGTTCTTTTAAACCCTAACCATCACTACATATTTAACTTTAAAAAATTTAATAATATTTAGTGTTTCAGCTGCTCTTTCTTAGCATTCACAGACCGAAAATGGCTGACAGCAAGTCAATGCTGATGAAAAGAACAAAAAATAAATGATTAGAGGATATACTGGCTTAAAAGATCAACTAATGTAAGATGCAGTTTATCATACAAATAAAAAACAACACATTGTGGCTACCTGGCTTTACAAAGATACAGGTGATATAAACCCAGTGTGGACCATCGACAAGTAGACCTATCAGTTGTTGATGTTGGTGAAAGATTACAGTTCGTAACAGATTATTTAAAATTGTTTGATATCAAACCCTGGTCGCATATTGGGAATTTTATCTAAAAAATATTTGGTGTCTTGTGAAGGGAATGATTAAATTATTTAGAATAGAAGCTACCTATTGCCAGGCAACAGCTGACATATTTTTGGTGATTAACTTGACCTGTACTGTCTTTTACAGATTCTTTTTACGATGGTCTTATTGACTTTCAGTGATGGCACCTAGTATATTTGATGTGGGCATCTTCACTTTTCAAATTTTAAGTTAAAACCAAACAATTTTTCTTCCTCCTGTGTTGTACAGCTGGGGTTTCCAGGAAATTACTATGAAATATAATTGGTCAGAATAAAATATTGTAATGATGCAATGGTGCAAAACAATGTTCTTATATGTTGTACTATATTATAGTTTTTTTTGACATAGCCTTTAAAAAGGTTTACCACATTTCCATCCATCCATCCATCCATCCATCCATCCATCCATCCATCCATCCATCCATCCATCCATCCATCCATCCATCCATCCATTTTC
>NW_015150541.1:783410-805276 GCF_000732505.1 Cyprinodon variegatus | reverse complement strand
ATCCATCCATCCATCCATCCATCCATCCATCCATCCATCCATCCATCCATCCATCCATCCATCCATCCATCCATCCATCCATTTTCTTCCGCTTTATCCGGGGCAGGGTAGGCTGCAGTCTAAGCAGAGATGCCCAGACTTCCTGATCCAAACACATCTCTTCCAGCAGCTCTGGGGGGCAATGCGACACCAGTCCAGCTCAGAGACATAGTTCCTCCACCATGTCCTGGGCCTTCCAAGAGGCCTCCTCACAATAAAACATGCCTGGAACACCTCCCAAGCAAGGGGACCAGGGGGCATCCGGAACAGATGCCTCAGCTGGCTCTTTACGACATAAAGGAGCACTGACTCTACTCTGAGCTCCTCTCCCCATCTCAAAGAGTGCACCCAGCCACCCTGTGAAGGACACTTATTTCGGCCGCTTGTATTCGCGACCTTGTCCTTTCGGTCATTAGTGAAATCTCATGACCAAAAGTCAGGAATGTAGATCCTCTGGTAAATCAAGAGCTTTGCCCCCCGACTCAGCTCCCTCTTCCCCACAGCAGTCTGATACAGTGACCGCATCCCTGCTGACGCCACACTGATCCGTATATCGATCTTACGCTCCAGCTGTTCCTCCCTTGTGAACAAGACCCAGAGATACTTGAACTCCTCCACTTGAGACAAGGACTCTCCACCGACGTGAAGAGGGGAGTCCACCTTTCTCTGGTGGAGAACCATGGCCTCTATCCCAGGAGGGCCTGGTTTGATGAGGCCAACAGGACAACATCATCTGCAAATAGGAGAGATGATATCCTGAGGTTCCCAAAGTTTACCACATTTCAGTTGTTTAAAAAGTTTATTTCTTTGATAGGGTTTATCCCACATTGTTAAATAAACTAAGAATTACCATAAAAGTAACCTAATTTTTCTGTTCTTTTACATCTGGTAAATGTAAAAACTATGGAAAGTGTAAGTTCATTTTTTTTTTTTACAATATTTCTTTTTTTCTACATTGATTTACAGTGAAAAAAATAAGTTTTCAACAACGATATTTTAATTTACCAAACCAATGGACGGTGTTGTCTTATACAGGTTCACATTTTTTTTTTAATTTAAATTCCTGGCAACCACAGCTGCTGGTATTTTACTGGTATTGTCTTACAGTGTACTGTAAACCACCCTATCTGAGGCTGTCTTGGTTACCTCATCTACATGAGTATATTTTTGCTTATATATAGATATCACAAATGTAAACGTTGGAAGGGAAGTCTATAACACCACTACTGTAGTGTTTTGGGGTTTTTTTTCCCAGATCTTTAGGGTCAAAGATTGAGTCAAAATGCTAAGTTCATGTTGCCTGTTTGGAGTAATTGAACTGGGATTATTTTTTTTTTATATGAAAGACGAAGAGGCTACATTGTTAAGATAAATTGTCTTAACATTTAGATTTATATCTGTTGTACACAGGTGACCCAGTTACATTTTACCCCTGAGAATCCCTATTAGGGCACTGAAGCCCAAATGAGCTCAGGACATAAATAAAAGAAAATAATAGTTGAACGGTTAGGTAATAAAACATGTTTTATTACCTAACCGTCAGCAAAATAGCAAGTGAGAGCAAGAAACATGTCCTCTCTTTGGTACAAACGGTCCAGAATGTGATGCTGAAGTCAGTAAAATGGTCGTCAATCACCCTGTTGCTGCCCTTTGCCGGTCAGCTGGCTGAAAATAACCATCATTTCCTTTGCTCTTAAAGCTACAGTGTGTAATAATTACAGGGATATACAGTCAGAAATGTAATATATTATACATAACTATGTTATTTATCATCATCTACGAGGTCAGCCTCTTAACCTTAATATTTGCGTTGCCTTAGAATTCGTTATTTATAATTACATAGGAGCGGGTCTCGCAGCCATGGAGGCAGACATCTTTGCGCTACAGCAGCGCAGAGCCAACAAACTAGTGATTCGAGATCGCCCATTACGCTCGAAAGTAACTACGGCAAGTTGAGAGAGATGAACTGAGATGATACTGAGCAATAGATGGCAGTATTAAAATTATCTATGTAAACAAACTTCATCACTTGAGAAGGTAGGTGATGCGGACGTCGTGGAAGACATTTTGTCCCGTAACGCTCGCCGCACTGTTGGGGGGGAGAAGCGGTGGGGGGGAGATGTTCATGTTGCTGCGGTCTGCAGTCTGGACGTTAGATGTCGCTGAAAATTACACACTGTAGCTTTAAGAGAATCAATTTGATAATTGTCTCTTTTTTTGGTTTCTAAAACACTATGGATAAATGTTAAGAAAAATCTAGTTCAAACTTAAATGTAAATTAATTATATGTTAAACATGTTTGATTCAATTATTGTGTAAACAACTCAGCCTTAATGTGCTAATCCTACTGACTTGATTCAAACAAGTTTTTTCTAACAGGTTAGAGAAATGATTTAGCTGTTCTTTCCATCCCTTGATGACTCAAAGACCTTGTCTTTTGTCTGACATTGTCAAGGATCAAAGCAGGGAAAACAATGTTGGGGCACAGTCTGAGTCTTTGAAAGTTCAAACCACATCCTCCCTCTTTCCCAGCAGAAGCAAATCACTTTGATTCCAGGTGCAAATAGGGCCAAGCGTTTCTCCAGTACCTTAACGAGGAATGCCTTACTAATTTAATAACATTGTCAGACATAATGAGACCAGCAGCGTATTCCCTGAAAATCAATTTCCGTGCTGTTATGGGTTCTCTTTTTTTTGTTAAAAGTGAACTGTGTCTATTCATGTTCCATCCTGTGGAGTTAAAAAAAACTCACTTTTCATCCCAAATTTTCTGAAAATTACATTTCAACCCACAATAAGTGGAACGGTCCAAAGTACCTTTACTACTACTGGTTTCTCCTCACCTGGCCTGGAGAGAGGACTTCAGGAAATTGATAAGACTCACAGGCAAAGCAGGGAAAATGTGTGAGGAGGAAAGGAGGTTAGTGTTGGTGTTGGGGGAAATGTAAAATGGCAGCCATGGGGGAACGGTATCAGCTTCAATTATGACGGGCAGTGGAGCGCTGCTCAGAGGCAGATGAGCTGGAAGCCAACCACTGTGGAGAAGTCAGAGCCTGATAGCTGATAATCCCTGGGATGAACTGGGACAAACCAGTCACAGATGGAACCCTCCCACCATGGTCAGGTGTTACTCTCGTCTTTTGGCAGCATTGAAAAGAAATAGTGTTGTGGATATGCAAAAAATGGTAATCTTTCCTTTGTTTGAATCAAAACATTTCATGCAGCCTAACTAAATAATGATGCATTATTAATTTAGTTTCTCAACAGGCTAACTGATAAAGAAACTGAGATTAACACACCCTGAAGTTTTAACTTTCAAGTTAAAACAGAATGTTTTATTAATTGTTTTCTTCTTTCAAGACCAATTCCATTGCAACAAGAAAATGCAGCTAGAAAGTAAAGAACTGAATTTCAACAACAGAAGTTCAAAAAAATCTGAATTTTTAATACTGTGCACTTGTGGAGATGATGTCGGACTATCGGAAACTCACCATCGTACAACACTGTGTCAGATGTGAATTTATTGGTGTTTAAGTTGGTCCTCAAACATGTATAATGTGAAAATTATGACTTGTTTAAAGTATATCTACCTTTTGCTAACTCTGATTGCTTCGTCTGTGCTACATAATTCATTTATGTTATTCTATTGGAGGAAAATTTTATTTGATTCTGTGTTTTTTTGTTTTTCTTTTGGGGGATTTAGTTTGATTTCTGTCATTTCTGTCCATCCATGATGCCTCAGCATAGGAAATTATTCTGGTTGTCTGTGTTTGGGCAGCGCTTTGCTGAGCAGGGAAAAACATGTTTCAAATTTGCACAGTCGTCAGTGGCAATACACTATGTTACCACCTTCTGTCAGTGGAAATGAAGGATATCCAGGTCACAACTGACAAGCTGCCACCAAAGGAAAAAACAGGAAGTGGATGCATCGAAATCTGTTTTGTCTGGCGTGTCTGTGCTGAGCAGAGACACGACTCTTTGATTCCATTAAAAAAATAGCAGGACACTGTATTTTTACCACTTCTGTACCGACTGAACTGAAGCTTGAAGCTGGTTTTGAAGTAACAAGTTTTATCAGGAGTAAATAAAAGGCTCAGGCTGCCTGTGGCTACAGAATAAAAATGGCGCTCACTGTTTCTCTTTTCTCCAGAAATACAACAACAACACAAACCTGTATCAGTCTGGTACCAATCAATGACAGAAAATGTCATTTGGTTGTAGCACTCTGTAATAAGAGCTGTTTTGACAGTTGTGCACCTGATAAAGAGAATAACTTTAAACATATTTGGATTGCCAGATGGAGATGATAGTAGGAAATAAAGGCCACAGTGTTTATTATCTCGTACTGTTATATGGCAGCAACAGTGATTGCACTTTAAAATAGTACATTTGTTAAAGGTGAGAGAGATTTTTTTTTTTTCTCAACTTATAAGTACAGATAGAAGCTCAACCCTGCCATAAAAGAATATGTTTTAAACAACACTTGGTAAAATGTCACTAAATGGAACTAAATGGACGTTTGTTATCAAATGCACCAAATACAGCATTACATTTTGTTTGCTTGCTTCCCCCTATTTTTGATTAAGTAGACACAAGAACTATAATAAATTAGAGTGCAAGACTGCAAACAGTTGCGAGTTGTTGCACATGAGTACAAACTAAGATTAAGTCTGCAAATTAATTTTGTATATTTCTCTTAGAAAGAGAGATCCACATGCTGACTGCAGCTAGATTCTCGGTCACATTTTTAGGAATATTAATCATGGAGCAACAAATTTAGGCAGAAATGTGCAGTTTTTCATGCCTTTTTGAACAACAGGGATTTAAAAAATGACTAAAGCATGGTTTAACGAGGATGCATAAAGATTGTTTTCTATAAATGGGTTTAATTCAGGACATTTAAAAACTTTCTTGTAGAGTTAAACCCTGCTGTACCTTGTCTAATAGGTTACTCCCCTTTATATGTTTCCAGATATTGATTAGATTAGATTAGATTAGATTAGATTAGATTAGATTAGATTCAACTTTATTGTCATTACACAAGTACAGGTACAAGGCAACGAAATGCAGTTTAGGTCTAACCAGAAGTGCAATAGCAGCAAGTGCAGGATAAATAATGGTTCCATAAATACAGGACATGAGTTTCTACTGAATGAGTATAGAGATGAATACCATTATAAATAATGAATATAATATATAGATCACTAGTGTTATGAATTAAATTTACAGCTGAATATGTACCGAATATAATATACAGGTGGATATAACTATAAAAAGGGTTTTTACAGTTATGTACAATAGCATATATACAGATGGGCTTTACTATAAATTGAATAAATAAGGTTTGGACAGAAGCTATCTAAATTAAAGTGCAGTGAGAGATAATTGCATATTACAGTTAAAGTACGTTATTGCAAATGTATATGTAAACATATAATGACAAGATCTGTATCCCCATTATTTAATGCATCAAAAAAAGACAGAGAAACACCAAATATGACGTTGCCCACTCACTTCATTGCCACTGTGAACACGGCGGTAGCAGTGTCACGCTGTGGGGAAGGTTTGGCTTAGCTAGAAAGATAGATGGTACAAGGAAATGGTGGTTTAAAACCTGTTAGAAGCTGCAAAAGAATTGAGACTAGGATGAAGGTTCACCGTCCAGCAAGACAACAACCCTAATCATCACACACATAGCAAAAAATTTTTTTTTTTTTTTCAAAGTATACACATTTATTGGAATGACTAAATCAACCTGTAAAGCAAATATAAGGATGTGCTCAAAAAATAAAAATGTTCCCTGAAAATCTTCATGCACTCACATGCACTTTTAATAAGCTTTAAAATGATGAAAATGTCACTCCATAAGAAAATTACTCCGACGATAAACAGAAATGCACACAGCAGGTTTGTATTTAGAGTTGGTCCATAACATAAAACTAAATTTTTGGTTATAATTTCATGAAAAGTTTAAGATGCCAGAAGATTTTTATGTGCTATGAAAACCACACATCCAATGACTATTCAAAAAAGAAAAAAAAAGGAAATATGTCAGTTTAAATCAAACAGTTAGTTCAGATCTGGTAAATATACTCACACTGCTTTAACCACCTACCTGCTCAACTTGTCATATTATACACACTCATGCACAAACCTTTGGGTTCTTTGGGACTTCTTTTGCATCATTTGGGTTTGTGTGTGTGTGCGGGTGGAGAAGGGGGTTATACATCTGTTTGGAGGAGAGAGAGAGTGAGAGTTACATGGAGAGTGTGAGTATTATCATAGAGAGCCGAGGCGCCTCATCAGAACACAGATGCGGCCTGATTAAGGGCGAGCACGGCAATGACAGAACTGCATTAGTGTGATGTATGTGTTGTTAGCCAGCAAGCAGCTAATTCCAAATTTAACACCTGATTCACACAATGCAGTCACACCTGAGTGCAAGCCAAGATTTACTACCCTTGTCAGACTGCTGATGGCTTTTATAAGTAATTTTTCGGACTCCCCCAATTCATTCTCTTCCTTCGTCTGTGGTAATGAATTATGATTCTGGGTAAAGATTCAGCTTAAAAGCAAAATTATACTCGTTTGGAAACTGGGTTGGTGTCAGAGAGTCACTTCGCTGGAGGAAAGCCCCTTCCTCACTCCTCAGAGACCAGAGGCAGAGACCAGAGCTTTCAAAGACAAATTCCTCTTAGTTCTTGCAGATGTTTAGTGCAGCGGGCCTCATTACACACTCTGATAAAGAAGGGGGGGCCGGAAACTAATTTGAAAGAACTTTCTTTTAAGAACAGCAACTACATGGGTGGATTACAGATAAAGTATTAGCGGTAGCTATTACTAATAGGCTGTGTTGAAGGCAATGAAATGTGTAACACTTTCCTTAAAATATCAGGATTATTACTTAGTTTGTATAGCTGCTATGTTTGTATCTGTTCAGTAATATTCCACTAATTTATTCAATGTTTCTGTTTTCATTTATGCAAACCCACCAACAGTTTGGATTGGAACCAAAAGACCAAACAACAACATATACTGTTAAGGAACAAAAAGTACTAGGAAGCAGAAAGGGAGGTAATTATAAAGGACGGATCAGAAGATGTTCAAATAAATTTCTTGTATTAAGTTTAGAGGTGCAATTATCAGAATTTTTTTATCCCATTTCAAATATTTTTCCTAATTTTGTTGCGTAAACCTCCATCCAACCTCCAAGATTAACAAAAAAGTTCATGCATACTGGAGTAGAATTCCTGCTGCGTTATGATGGGGTGCATTACTACTGTTGCGATCTATTTTTGTCATGATGATGGATTAGCTGACTACATGGATATTAAATTTTAAGGCTCCATGAGTGCCTCCATGTGGTTAAATGATTTTAGCTGAAATAATCAGGATTGTAAGGGGTTTCAAACGTCATACCTCCGAGGGTAAATAAACTGCCTGCATAGAATAAAAAGAGCTTTAGTGTGATATATTGGGATATGATTACATTATTTGATTTACAGTTGCACTGATTCTGCATCAGTATTCTACATTTGAGTTTTAGATTTTATAGAGCTGCAGTATTCATGTGGCTAAGAATTTTTAAATGTCCGAGGAAAGCCAAGGCTGGCTCCTTGGGTGGTGATTAAATCAAGTAGTCTGCAGTTTTACTCATGGGAAAAAAGATACGGAAGGGTTGTTTTACTAAAGCACATTTGAAATAAATGGCAGATATGCAGGATTGTTACAGGGATATTAATTGTTTGTTATAGGAAATGCAGATTATTGCCTTCACTTGAAAAACCTCAAAAAGGCAGCAAAAAATTTTCAAATCTAGCATATTCCATAAGAGCCTGAAAATGTCCACTACAATACAATTCGCCCTCCTGGCATTTACTGTTGTCCAAAAAACGTAAATTCCCGGGTTCACCAAAATGTGATGGCTCTTTTTATATAGCCTGACGTAGTCCTACTCAATTCTAGTCAGAATATGAGTCTGATACTGCTCCATAGAGCTGTGATTATGGGGCGTGTTTCGAACGAACCAGGAAAAAAAATGGCTCTGCACTCAATTGGATAGACCTACAACCAATAAGAGCAACGGAGTGCGTGACGTATGTTAAGCGACGCATAGTTGTTGTCAACAAAAATCAAAGCGTGCAGTTGCACGCCTAGAATAAGAAGAGCCTTGATCGCGTTTCTCTGTTCCTCTTTTAAAATTAATTTGCTGTCGATATCTTCTAGAACAGAATAGCAGAATCTACTCACCTCAACTCTCCAGCGGCAGCCATTGTTGTTGTCACCCAAGCACGCTTTGGTCACGTGGTTGATTACGTTACTGTTGATCATCTGTCCATCATCGTATAAAGCCCGCTCTGACAATTTGATTGGATCACCAGAGAGTGGGCGATAATACTCGCGCTACTATGGAGCAATGCCAGACCGAAATTCCCGACCTCAAACGTTGTGGGCAGGACTAAGTTCGGAATGGCACCCAGGCTACTTTTTATACCCTAACCCCCAAGAAATATTTGATATGTAATGATAAAAAACTGAACAGAGTTCAGTTTCAATCTTCTTCCTGCAGTACTGACTTCAACACCAAAGGGGGTTGTTCTTAAAATAATTAATTGGCTTTTTGTGTGTCTGACTAGCCAATCAACACTGGCCAAAGATGGTCAAAATATTAACTAGTTAATTTTACCAACCTTCTTTCTCTGTGCATTTTTACCTAGCTTATATCTTTAAGACTAATTATCTCTTTAGCTGCTTTTTTCCCCACTTTGTCTTTTTGCAGAAACACTTGTCATATCAGCACAATTATTCAAGCTGAAGTAACATATCTGTTTAAATGGGTTTTCTCACATTATGCTAAACTGTAAAGCAACCAGCAGACAAAGGAAATCCAATTACCTTTTAGTTACTCCTTATACCTCTTAGGCTTTGTCTGGCATATTTTTTAACAACTTATAGACATGTTAAATGTGTGGCTTAGAATCTTCTCTCCTTAGACAAAAGGAAAGAGAAAAGGAAAAAAGGCGAAGAAAAATAACTGTTTGAATCAGTCATGCAAAAATAAAATAAAAAAAAGGTAAGTTTCAGTCAATTGTTAAGATATCGGTGCATCTTCAGCTCTACAGCTGCATCAAGCTATCAGTACTAACCATTCGTTTTAGCTACAGCTCAACACAGCCAATACTTCAAGTCAGGAAATACATATAAAACAAAGGAAATGTTTCATTATAACTAATAATAGTTTGTATAATAACTGATGTATCAGTTTAATTTTCTATGTAACTAAAAGTTTTAGATGAGAATGCTGGCTAATGTCTGTGCTTTCTGTGGCACCTAAATATGCGTGTTAAAGTTATACTGAGGCTGCTTTGATTGAGTGTTCAGCTGCATGTCATTTGATTTCCTTAGCAAGGACACACACACACCAACACACGCTCACTCTCCAAAGTTAACGCATTTTTCTGTGCCTGCTTTTTGTGACAGAATAGGTGGGCCTGTGTGCAAGTGCAAAGCTAAAGTGGCTGTGTGGGTGTGATTGCACTCGCGTCTGTGTGCGGTTTTGCCTGAGGACAGCAGTCATGCTCCATTAATTAGCATGGCAACCTGCTGACTTTCAAGTGGCAGCGGCAAAATTAACCCTGCTTCACTGAGAGACCCCAGAAAAAAAAAGCCTCTGTTGTCCCAGCCTTGATTACCACTTAAACTACCGTTGTGCATACATGAGGACATTTCTGCATGCAAGCTATCCTGGAGCTCTTGTGTTTCTGCACGTTTGGGCATCTGCTTGAGTACCGCTGATCGGGTATCATCACCTATGGTGGTTTTCTGCTGCATTCCAGGAAACACTGGAGAAAAACTGCTTTCATTTGCATGACTCAAATCAAATTCAGAGCAGAAATCACAACAAAGTGGCAACAAAAGTGTATTTGAACCTCCTGGAAGAAGAGGAAAGCAACCGTTTCATCTGACAGTTAGCTGTTAATGTGAAACAAAGATATTGGAGGTGCATGTTTTGTCATTAACTTCATTAAAAGTTTAGTTTCACAGAAACACTAATACTAACTGTAATAGCTACTTTCAAGGTATTTCAGTAGAATTTTCATGATAGACCAACATGTATATAATTGTGAAATAAATGACTTTTACAAATATCATTATGAAAACCTCTCCCCCATTATTCAAAATATATCCTAGTGCATTTTGCTATTTGAAGACGCCATATTAATTCATATTATTGTGTTTTAACCTCAGTACTGTGTCCCGATGCAAAAGCCTTAGATTAAATTAAAAAAACAACGTCCAATATGACGAGAAGTACAGCAGAGAGCTCAGGGATAAAGCACCTTAAATTTTTGTATGACCCTGATAACACATGGACTATCCTCACACACACATTCACGGATCCAACAGAACTTAATGCGCATTTCTCAACTAGAGCGATCTATACTCTGTAAATCTTTTACCTGCTATTATCTGTCATTATTTATCCTGTATTATAAACGAACTAATATTTATATATATTTATATAAAATTCATATCCTAACTTTCCGGTATAATCTATATATAGTTTTTCATATTTATTTATCTTATGGCCTCTTACAATTACTCTCTGTTTATATATATATACAATTTTTAGTCCATACATACATACCCTCTGTGCACATGTACAAAAATGTATATATATATATTGTATAGCACGTCTGGATTGGTGCAAACTACATTTCCTTGCTTTGTACTTGTGACAGTGTAATGACAATAAAAGTGAATTATTTTCTATTCTACTCTATTCTATTCTAAGACACAGTCCACTCAGTTACATGTGGTATTAAACAGCAGATGTCTTTCCATGCAGAAGTGTTCCCAGGAACCGGGAAGCTGTTTAGGGTTGATGGACAGAGGAAAGCATAATATTTCTGACTGAAAAACCTTTTGAAAGCCTGTTTATTTTTTTAAACCTGGCCTAGTCAAAGTCCAGAAACAAATCCAAATGAGAATCAACCTTACATGTTATTGTTTACAGACTAAAGTTTGTTCAAGAAAGCAGTACCTGAGGCGTGAGTGCAAAAGCAGACCTGGGATCTGTTTCAAGTTGCAGGTTTACTGTTTCTCAAAGAGAGTTTACTTAACGTCTGTTTCAGTCGCTGAAGCAACATTCTCCCCAGTACTAACATAGTCAGGAGGTTTTGTTCAGTTAACTCAGTGTCCTCTGTCTCCATCCACCTTACTGCTGATTTAGTCAATAGAAATGTGGTTTAGTTTTGTGCATAAAAAAAAAAAAATCAAAAGGTTGTGGACCTACTTAGAGTTGATTGAAGTGATTTATAGGAGCTGTTGTGAAACAGAAAACTCAAAGTTCCCGACTTTAGTAAAGATCAATTTAGAGTTGAGGATTTCAATCTGAGTTTGTTAAAGCTGCTCCATGAAACGGACTCATCACTTTTGATTTCATTTTGTGAAAAATTGTGAAAACAGTATGTAGTTTTTTCTTTACTGCACTATTTACTTTATTATTCTGCACAATGTGTCTCAAAGAAGTGCTTGGAGTTGTTGGTTGTGGCTTTATAAAATGGGACAAATGTCATCAGGTAGACATACTTTTATGATGTACTTTTTGTTTAACTTTTTTTTTATTGAGAATGCCTAACTTACAGAGTCGCTGGTCCTCCAAGCTGTTAGTGGTCTTTTGAGGTGCAGCTCTCTCCTCCCGTCCATTTTTATTTCTACAAGTCTTGTAAGATGTCAGCCTGCATTATTGCGCCCTCAAACATCTCCCTCTGGTACAATTACTGACAACCGGTATGTTGACTGACCTCACAGTACTGAGTAAGGCCCAGCGACTTGCCCGCTGTACGCCACATACATACACATACACAGAAGTTCATGCTTGCTTGGAGCGCTTCACCTTTCTAAAGGGGACGACGAAAAGAAAAGGGTCTGTAAAAAAAGATTCTGTCAAAAAGCTTTGACAGATTTTATTGTTTGACCTTTGAGGTAATTCCCTGTGTGTTTGTACCAGCTTTCAGTACCGCATAGAGATGATTTAAGGCCATTTTAACTGGAAGTAATAAATTGCTTATCTTCAGCTTTTCTTGTCTGTTCCACCAATCTCTCAACCACAGTTTTTTTTTTTCTCTTTAGCATTTGGAGCTGCTAACTGATGTTAACAGGAGCAAAACTGATCATATTTTGTGCTCATGCTGATCACCTTGATGTAAACCATTCAAAACTTCAGATTTCAGGCTGTTTCAAATATCAAGAACTGCTTTTGATAACATAGGGGGTAATAACTAGTGTTGTGCCTTTGCCAGTTTTGGCTTTGCGGTATCTGCAGATACCCATACCGTACCGATACCATTTTTTTTAAACTGATGTGTGTGTGTGTGTGTGTGTGTATATGTAGAACTGCATACTACTTGGATGTAAAATAATTGCCATCATGGCTTTGTCAAGCTGCTGCCTACCTTTGTGAAAAAGGAAAAAGACTAATACAAAGTGAATCCAATAGAACTTTTTTATTGCCTACCTGGAATGGGTGACAATAGTTGAATAAACTTTTGGCTCTCAAAATGGTATCAGTGCCCTATTTGTTGGTACTCGCCGATACTGATACCACCATTTTAGTGCTGGATTGCGGCCCCGCCTGATACTGGTATCGTTGCAACACTAGTAATAACAGCCAAAACAACTGTCCCTCAGTTCCTACACTATCAGTATATTTAACATTTCACATTGCCCTTGTATAATTTAGACCTGTTTAAGATTTAAGTTGAAACCAGGTATTCAAATTTGATGTATAGAAATATACACAAATAAACCCATCAGTTAGAATGAGTCAAACTGCTAACTAAAAAAATCAAGCTCTTTACTTTGTACAAAGTCAGAAGATAACTTAGACATATGCCTATAAATAGTTTCAAAGTGTCTATGCAAAATGTGGCAACTCCTTTAACACATTGCCTCCTTCTACAACATGAGAGGCAAATAGAAAAAATTCAGCCAAAATATCAGCAAGAGAACTGCGGTCTCCCTCCATAAGTGGTTCGTTCTTATATACAATTCCTAAATGACGGAAGGTGCCACAATTATCTGTTCTGACAACAGGGGAAAGTTGCGAGTCAACCGCAGACCGAAAGCAGTACCCAATAGGACAATGTTGGCTGAAGCTGGTAAGAGTGTGTCATTATCCACGGTAGAAAAAAAACTTGTCTGGTTGTGATCTAGGCCACTCAGAGAGGAAGAATGAAATCTTTCAAAGCAATCTAATAAGCAACTTTACAGTTTTAAAATACTGACAAAACTAAAAGCAATGGTGACACATCCTTTGATCTAATGAAACTAAAAATAAAAAGTTAATTGATATATTTTTTTTTTCAATTGGAGTGAAGGAAATATACTTGTAAGCTTGAGAGAAATGTCCCAAATTTAACTATGGTCTCTGCAGTTATAATGCTGTGTTACCATCAGAACAGTCTTAACGGAAACAATTGTTTAGCAAAGGTGCCTAGGTCTGCAATGAATGTGTAAAAACTGTCATTAGGGGAATGCACGCATCTTGTCTGTAAGATCAATACAAAGGGTTTGTTGCATATTTGCAACAACAGGCTTTAAGAGGTGGATTGAAATAATGTTCTTGGTTGTATCTGATTTAGAGCTGGCAAGTTTCAGTCTTATTTATTCAGTGGTGGGCGGTGCATATGTTACTTACGCCTTTCAGTGGGAACCCCTCAAAATAATCTATATTTTTTACCTTGACGTCCTAAAAATGGTTGTTAAGGGGTTAATATCACAACTGTTATATTTTAATAACAGAAACCACCATTAGTGTTTAAATGCAAATTGTCACAAGTGCAGATATTACAGAGAGGAAGATTAGTGAGGGTGAATACAGAGGTCAATCATTTATATTATCTGTAGCAGTTCAGATTCAATAAACATTTAATGACCAAATAAAATAGTGCATAAAGCATGAAAATAAAATATGTTGCACTCATCATAGATGCTGATTTAAAAACAAAATCCATCCTTCTTTCTTTGAGCAGGAAGTCTTAGTATCTCCATTTAGTGTCAGCCATTGAGGCCAGAACAACTTTTAACAAAGTGAATCCAAAAGGCAGATTGTTGCTAGTTAACTTGGCTATAAACATTTTTGCTCTAACTGACCAATCAGAGGACAGAAAATTCTGACGTAGGGGTGGGCCCTCTAGCTGGCCCAGAGGGGAATATTGTTAAGGTAGAATTATCAAGACTGCTGATTCTGATGGTCCTGGGCACATTTGAATGACATAGCAACACTAAGAGGCTAAAATCTGATTGGACAAAAAAAATATGGCAACCAAATAAATGTAATGGAAACCGCGCAGTCAAGAGAAACGCTAAAAAATTAAGAGAATGGATAGTTTGGAATAAATAAAAAAAATTAAAGTTTAGGTCATACATATATTATTGTTTCGATTGATTTTTGGTCAGCATTGAAGGCCTTTAAGGCCCTGAGCCCCTATCACTGCATGTATTATTACATTTATGAAAAAAAGAGCTGTAATTTTGTTATGTATCTAAACATCCAGTTTAATTTGTGTCTTATTTTATACTTTATTTTCATCCCATTTGTTTTTTCTGGGGACTTTTGTAGTTTATTGCTGTATATCCTCTCAAGGCATGAGAAAAGCACAGTACACAGCATTTTGAAACCAGTAAACCATCAGGCTTTTGTATTCTTTGTGTAAGTTGAAGAATAAATCTGTGGCAAGGGAGTCACTCTTTGAGTGAGAGAGTCTATGAAAGCCTCTCATGAGCATGTGTATAAGGCACTGTTGCGTGATTCTGCCAATTGACAGTCAGCGGCAGTAGTCGCTGAGACTCTCGGAGAGATTCTCATTTTCTGATGAGAGCTTTCGGAGCATTGAAAAGATCCGAGTGTGCGTTTCCTGAGAGATGGTGTTTGGCTGCTGTCTGCTGTCATCAATGTGGCCCTTCAGTGAGCGGTGCTGACAGTTGAGCTGGCCTGGATGCTGTCACATGTCCTTGTCAGTCCACTCAGAGTTAGGGGACGCACCTCGCTATTGTCAGCTTCTGTTACCTCCTCACATACACACTCTCCCACTGAAAACCCACTCCTCAGGCTTCAAGCCAGTGGTTCCTTCTCTGTCTAGCTTCAGTTCACACACAGCAGCACAGACTCACATTTCCAGGGGGACCTCATGACCTTCCCTGTTTGCCCCGTTCTGGCCTTGTTCGTGTTGCCACCTCGCCTTGAGCCTAAGCTCCCCAGAGGCTGGATCAGAACCGCCGTTCTAGGCCAGGGAGAAATCCTTGCCAGTGCTTCCGGCACCTCTGTTGAACATCTACCATCTTCCCCACGGAAAGCAGTGCCAGTAGCATTCACGTAAATCATCTCTATTTTCAAACACGAAGGAAGAAGAGGCCCCAGAGAGAGGGTGCCGTGCCTGGAACAGTGATTGAAACAACCAAAGGGTGTGCTCGGTTGTCGCCCGAGCTCATTTTCAAGATTTTTTGGCATTCAGAGTTAGCAGCGCAGATCAGGCTCGGCTAAGGTGGAGAGTATTTTGTTGCCTTTTCTCAATGACAGTCTCATTGTCATAGTCAGCCTAAAGTGAAGTCAAAAAGTAAACTGTGTCATAGGTTTCCCATTTACCACTCTTTAATTCCTTTTAGTTTCATATCAAAATACTGACACTGCTTTCTTTTGTTTGTTTTCTTATGTAGAATAACTAAGCATGTGCTTTTTTTATTTGCATCAAGTGGGTGCACTGTTTCCATGGTGACAGGATCTCCAAATCTTGGCATCCACCTCCCTGTTATATACGTGTACACATATGCTTTAGATTTCTGTTGAAAGTAACATTTTTGAAGTTACCTAAGTTCTCCTATATTTAAAAGCAAACAATTTGATCTCCAGCTAAGTCTGACTACCATGGAATTTTCTTTTTCATGCTAAAAATGGCTCTTGTGATAACTACCATAAATATGTAACATTTCTATAGAGGTACCACAAGTGCTATTGAAACATTTCTTAAAAATACCCAAAATAATAATATTACCTAATCTCATAGTTGTCATGATTTTATTCAAAGATCTGACCCACATGCAGAAAACCAATCACAAAGACCAGGGGAAGGTTTAACAGGTTTATTGAGAACTGGTAGATATGGGTCCAGTGCTGCTTTGAACACTAGCGAACCGGGACTGAAAAGTGAAGGGGAAGTTCCTGTGGTTAGTTCAGGCTCAGTGGTAAATTTGAGCTTCGATTTGCAAAAGGGAGTAAAGGCAACAGGACTCACGTTTCCAGAAAAGGTGTCTTTCTTTGAATCCAGTCGGTGCGGGTTGTTCTAGAAAATGCTTTGCTCATTGGAGGGCGGACAGGGTTTACCCAGGTTAAGTTGTTTCCTTGAGGAACGGAGGAGCTGACTGCCACTTAGATATCCTTCGGTACTTGAATGGATCTTGTGGAGATGAATCCCCTGCTGTGTGTGAAGCTCAAACAATCCTTTGGGATTGTTTGAGCTTCACACACAAAAGTAGATCCAAACCTCCAGTTTGAATCCCCAGCTCAGTTTCAAGCCTAGATGATCCTTCCATGGGGAGAAGGTCCAAAATATCCAGTTTGCAGGATGACTTCCTGCCGAGAAGCAAAGACAAAAACAACAGGATTTAGACTCAGGTTGACAAAAACTCAGTTTGACTCAACAAAACTCAGCTTGGCTAGAGTACCCAAAACTGGCAAACACTCTGGCGTCGAGGTAGTGGCAGTCAGCAGCTTAAGAGTCCTCAGGTAATGAGGCAACCATCCACAGGTGTGTGAAAGGGCCAACGAGAACCAGGCGCCACCTGGTGGTGGAGGGAAAACGCACAAAAACACAACCCACACAAACTGGATTCCTAATAATAGTACCCTATGCTGTCACTTTGAACTGATAAAGATTAGCTCACCTTGGCATGTCTCTTGCTTAAAACGGCTCTAACGGACAGAGGTCTGAGCTATTTTTTCTGATTTATTCAGCTTCTGATTACTTACCTTTCAGGGGCACGTATTGTTTATAATTTGAATAGAGAACTACACTTTATTTGAACATAACAATGAGACAGAGGGAAGGAGCAGCCGTATTGCAAACATAACGTAACTAAAATATATGAGCTTGTTAGCTTCCACCTTTCCTTACATTTATATATTTTTCATATTGATATTATACATATTGAACAAATTGATAGACCGATACCTTGGCCAGCCAATATTTATGTACATAATTACCTTTTTTATTATATTGCCATCGGCTTATATATGCATTTGCTGATATATCAATGCATTCAGCAGGCATGCTTTGAAAGCACATGCATTGCTCTCTCCGTGTGTTCTATCAGTTGTTAAATGATTTCTTTATCATTAAATGTTTCTGTTTTGCTTAAAAGGAAACCTGTGTAACATTATCACTGTCTCATTTTTATCATATAAAGGGAGAAAGAAAAAGCGATATTGGCTTTAAGAATCAACCATTAAAGTTGTAACACTTATTAGACTCTCATCAATTAGACTGATGTCAAGATAACTAGTATAGTCTTTGAAGTTCAAAAAGCCGTATCAGTTGACCTATAGTTTTTAATGCAGGATGTAAAATCTAACAAGAATAAAAAAAAAAAAAACCTTCTTTAAAACTTGTATATTTTGTTTTCATTTTTTTTTCCAACAGAGACAACTGTTATTAGCAAATTAGCATTCATTTTCCGCACATTTAAAATAAATTTGGCTGCTCGTTAGCACAGTGGGTAGCACTGCTGCCTTGCAGCGAGAAGATTCCGGGTTGGATTCCCAGCCCGGGATCTTTCTGCTTGGAGTTTGCATGTTCTCCCTGAGCATATGTTGGTTCTCTCCGGGTACTCCGGCTTCCTCCCACATAACTGGCTTTTCTAAATTGTCCTTAGGTATGCGTGGTGTTTGTCTCTGTGTTGCCCTGGGATGGACTGGCGACCTGTCCAGGGTGTACCCCGTCTCTCGCCTGTAGACTGCTGGAGATAGGCACCAGCACCCCTCGCGACCCCAGCAGGGATGTGATGGAAAATGGATGGATTAAAATAAATTATGAAAAACTTTTGATTTAAAGAAATTATGTCGGCTGTCTTACTGGACAAAATATAATACAATAAAATAAATATAATGGTTAGACATAAATTAGTCTGGCAATACCTTCAAAAAATTAGGACACTATTTTTTTTATGTGTTGAAAGTAAACACACAATCATATTTAGTAAATTTAACACAATTGTGTCATTGCAGGGTAGGACTTAAAACAATTGTGTTATAGTAACTAAATATGATTAAGTAAATGCAAAAAGTGGTTGCGTAATTTTTTTTCAGTGCAGAAACATAATAAACCTCCATAAAGTTACCTTACATTCTCTTGTTTCAGTTTCCATGTCTTTGTATTGCACAAACATGTTGAGTGCTTATTGAATCAAATTTACATCCACTGTACTTTGAACTGTCTTTATTGCATTTTCCTATTTCCTTTATAAAATCATATTCAGGTCCCTTTTTGAGTGTCTTTAAACATGAGATGACAAGTGTGTTTGCACAGAAACATGGTCCTCAATAAATCATTAGCATGCTGTAATAGATAGAGCTCTTCTGACTGCTTCAGGCAGATCCTCCACCTTGTTTCCACTGGTCAAATGTGGCCTCTTGAACATAAAAAAAAATCACAGACAATTTGGAGAGATGTTTGAAGATCTCCAAGAAAAGGCTTTTCCTTCCCTTCTTCTTGTCCCTTGTCAGTTATCAGTAATGTTCACCTAATCATCAGTGATGTATCTAGTTAGAGTGAGTTTTAATGATTTGATAACAAATGATAGGCTATCAGAAGCAGTGAGAAACCAAGTTGTGTTGACAAGGGATGGCAGTGTGAAAAAGAGGAATAGAACTTCCCCTCCGAGCGACACCACAATAATTAGCATAGCGGGAGAGAGGAGCGCAGTGCGGGAGAGATAATCATAGCGCCTTAATGTCTGCTGAATGCCATTAATCAGGAGCATTACCCAGAGTGCCCTGGCTTTTCTTCAGTTATCTCACTGCGCGGGGTGATGATGAGCCTCCCCTCTTCATCCACAGCCATGTCAGCATGATGTGGGTGTGTGTATGTTGAGGTGAGTGTGTGGTCTGAATCATTATTCATGTATTATAAAATATTTACTTCTTTTCCCCCAACTTTTACTCATTTATATGGTTTTCCTTCCCATAAAAACATGATCCCAGAGGCCAGAGTATCTTACTTTAGCAGACAGGCATCATTTTCTGATTCAATCAAGTGGCCTGGTGCAGCTCGTGTCAATATGTTGTCCCACATTGAACGTCTGTTGATGACTGAAGCTTTTATGCTGGATGAAGATAGACCAGTCAGAATTTATCTTGTTTACACCATCCGTTCTGACTTTGAACCACCAATACCAAATTACCTACATTAAAGTAATTTTTCTTGTTCTTTTAATTAAGAAAAATTAAACATACTTTAGCATCTTATGTATGTATTACTAAAACGCCCTTTTCTGCATATTTTCTAGAAAACGTCTATCTTTCATTAACATTTTTAGACTAAATTCAATCTGAAAAACTCACACGAAGAGAAAAGACAATTAGAAGAAATTTATTCACACAATTACTCTTTTGTGCTCAGACCTCGGCAGGAAACATAGAGCTTAATTTTTATCGATATGGATGAACAGGAGTGAAGAATAGGGCTGTTTCCCCCCGAGGCCTGAAACTGGTGGTGGAGGGGAGATAGATGAAGTTGGTCAGTCTGCAGACTGCTGGTTAGCGAGACGGTTTGCTGAGCTTTATGGGGAGATCCAGTGGATGCGTGAGCTGATACTGGTGCTTGACTCAGGGACCTGGAAGATGGAAGTCCAGCTTGGATAACATAGGTTCAGAGAACCTGTCTATGATGAGCAACCATGAGCGACAGTGGAGAGGAAAAACTCCCCGTTGGGAAGAAACCTCTGGCAGAACCAGGCTCAATATGGCGGTCTTCTGCTGGACCGGTTAAGATGAGACGTGGAATGCAGTAAGAGTCCGGGAGGAATTACATTCTGATGAAGCTTTAGCTACGATGGTGGAGGAGGGGCTGGAGGTGGGTTGAAACGGGTCATCCGAATGAAGTCAGATAGCGCGTCCGCCACCTGCGCACTTAAAGCAGACCAGCAGATCGGAGGCCTTTAAAGATGGACTTGGTGGATTTGCTTTGGTGGAAGCCGATTGAGTCGCAGGGGATGAAGGAGAGCAGATAGTTTCTTCAGTTGAACCATCCATCAGTTTTTAAAACGTCCAAGAAATTTAATGTTTGCAAATGATCTTATATTAATAAAAATACACAAATGCAAAAGTTAAACTGTCATATAAAGATGGTAAAAGAATAACTGAAAGTGTTTTTAGGCATCTCAACTTACTCAGGCTAGGTTTAAGTTTTCATTCCAACTACATTTGTGATTTAATTATTCAGGCCCTTAAAAGTACAATTTTTGAATCTGTTGCAACGTTATTTATTATTTAAAAAACAGGAATTTTGTGCTTTAAGCATACTGTAGGTTCATTATGTTAGAAGAGTTTTTAAAGTCTGAAACTGGACTAAACGGCAGAAATCAGTAAACTAAACAAACACATGGCAAGAGAAGTTACTTTTTGAATTCAATCACTTTTATTTTTAGAAATAATGCACTTTTTATTTGCTAACAACTAGTAGTGAAGACCTTAGATCTCCCTTTTACTATTATGATCCTTATTTTATTCTTATATGTCATTAAAAATAAATGTTGTATATTTCAGACTGTGAAATTCCCAAAAGGAATTTAACAAACTTGGTGTCATCTCTCTTTTAGCTTACTGTAGGTAGTTTTCATGTTTAATGGGCGCAAAGACTGCTGTGGATCTGACTCTCCAAAGTAGGGTTTCCAACTCCCTGAAAAAGAAAAAGGGACACCTAATGTGCATGCCAGCTGACCCGATTGCCTTTACCCCTCCTGGCGTGGTGATTTATTTTATTTTTTTTAGCCGCCTTTTGTGTCTGTATTCATTATCACTGACTTTTTCCATCCAGGTATTTGTTTTTTTTCCCATTCCTCCCTATATTTCTGCATCCTTTTTTTCCTCGGAGGAGCAGCACTGCTATGCAAAGGTGCACCGCCCCCAAAAGCAGTGTCAGCATTTAAATTACTATTTTTGTCCCCCATTCTTCTCTGTTGTCTGTTCTCTACTATCTTCCCCATGAGCAACACTTGGCTCCACCAATGGAATGAGGGGATTCTTGATCTTTACATGTATGTTTTCAGCTCATTGGTCACAATATGACAGGGCCCGGGAACAAGTTTACCGTAAGCTTTGTATCTAACGTCCCCATGTTCTTTATTTTTCATTAGCTTTTTACTGACTATTTTTTACCCCCACTAAATACAGGACAGGTACTATCATTTCTAAATATGTAACGATTCCATTTTTCAAGGGATGGTTGGCAACCCTACTCCCAAGTTACATAGGCAAGTTTTTAAGAAGAGCAGCTCACACATACTATCAGGACAAGTGCTGTATTTTAACCTAAACAATCATTAATTATATCTCAGATTACAGAGTGTTGTATTTTGTTTTTCTGCATCAATAACAGCACTGGTGTTGAAAGCACTAGTAGCAAATAGAAAAGGTTTCAAATGTTCTAGCAAGCCAGCTCCGAGTCAGGGGTAATCAAGCTACTTAATATTGGTGTACTTCTATTAGAGTAAGATAAGGTTTGTGTATGTCCTTTGAATTCTTTATATATATATATATATATATATATATA
>NW_015150541.1:777228-782370 GCF_000732505.1 Cyprinodon variegatus | reverse complement strand
TTTCCCCTTGGCTTCCTTCTAGTTAGTTCTACTCACACCTGCTCCTTATTCAGCTCATTAGTTCATCCTTTGTTCTGTTCCCTTAGAGGTTCAACTATTCAACTTAGTTGAGCACAGCTGATTTATGTTGATAGTTGATTAACAGGCTTTTGCTGAACTACATTATCAGAATCAGTTGTGCTGTAACATACAAAAAAAAATATATATATATATATGTATATATATATATTTATATAGCTTATTCAACTGAACATTTCTGCATTTTTTGTATGTAAACGTATGACCATCTGGTCTGGTATATAGTCAGATTCTACTTGTGTATCATTCTCTGCACCAGTTTCCTTATTCTTACATTGCATCGCAGCCAATTCACCTCTTCACATCATTTATCACTATAAACAGTGCTCATTGCTCCCAGCAAATATGTTTATTGTTGCCATTCACTCAGAGGCCATTTATTTAATGTGTTCTCTCTCTCCCTGCATCTTTCATCTTTCTGCTCACTGCTAGGAGTGAGAGCATTGTGTGGAAATCAAACACGCATTTAATGATAATGGACTGATCTGCGCACGAATGAAGGGAAATTGGAACAGAACAACATGGTGGAAAATCAGATCCTGCCATCTCTAAGGTACAAACATAATAGGAAGTCAAAAGAATGCCTTTGTGCCTTCGCTGCTGTGAATCCTCCTTTTGTCAGCCAGGGCTTGGCTATTTTTGCCATTGTTCTGCCTTTTCGAAAAGGAATTGGATTTCTTTTTTCTATGCTTTTTTTGGCCCATTCTTGGCAGTAGATGACTTTCCTTGCTCACCATCTGTAAACTTAATTAGGACATCTGAGAGAGATGTACTTGCAAAAATAAACAGTATGACTAGCGTATCAATATTTCATTGATGCCATGTTGGAAACATACACAATCAACCTGCCTGCTAGGGTTAAATCAAACAGAACTTAACTTAGAGATGAATCCAACCTTTTAGGTCAGATCCTACCAGTCTTCCAATGAACTCTAATCACTTTCATTAACGTTTGAAGTCTGTGTAAAACCAGGAAATGAACGAGCTTCTGACAGGGACAATGAAAAGGTTGCTGTGAATCAAAGAGGCCTGTTTGCTTCATAAGGTCTATAATAAACACTGAAATGATTGATACTGTGCAGGCGTGTGTGCCTGTCTGATACCATGCATGCTCACACTTGTACTCATTCCCTAAAATGGCATATTGCCCTTTACCTAATCACACTGCAAATACTCAATCATGCTAACCAAGGTAAGTTTATATGGCATTTTCCTCACTCACACACAGAGGTGTATGGTTTTCTTCACACAAAGAGAAAAGGTCAGCATTTTAATGGCTTTGCTCCCCGTGGTAATCGCCTTTTTGGTAAGCTGTGCAAACCAAATGAAAAGATGTCATCCCACGAGTGGAGTTAACCTATGCTGCTCCATTTTAGTGAGCAAAGTGATATTAGCCTTACCCTATACTGGGGTCTGATTAAAAGCAGGGAATCAGCTGACTTCTAATATGAAAAGATTTTTTTGGGTGTTTTCTAACTGGCCATCTCTTTGCTACATATTGCCCTCCCCCACTGGCTCCACTTGGCCTGGCTCTTACCGACCCCACCAATTTCCAAATGGCGACAGGTCCAAAAAGACCTGGTATATAAATCACCTACTGAGAAAATGAGAAACAGTAAAGAAGCAAATATAAAGTAAATAACTCCAGGTTTTGTCCTTGTTTTTCCTTTAAAAACAAACTTCAGTTTAGTTTTACTTTAACTTGCTTTCCTCTTAATACACTTATCTTTTTTTTTGTTTAATCTGGTTTGCATCTCAACTTGACTAAGAGTATAATTCTTTGCCAACACATACAGGCAGTAAGGTCATAAGCGACAATTAGTCATCCTCAAAAATGTGGGCAGACGCCCACAAACCCAACTAGTAGAACTTAATGGGAGGATACAAGCAGTGGAGTGAACTGACAGGTAGAAATTATTTCTTAAGAAAAAAGAGAGTTTTAAATTACAAATTAAACGTTCAAAAAAAATCCCTGAACTCTACTTTATATAATGTATTTACAGCATTCCTGTAAAAATCTACGGCAAAATAGAAGTATTTGTAATGTTCTCTATAGGAATTATTAACTCTAGTTCTCACTGCTAAATGTGCACACATTGAATACTGTTATTTTGTTCTGTAGTATTTCCTTTACATAAAAAAAAACTGAATGAGTTTTATTATGAAGAATGATGTTCTTAAAGGTCAAAGCAAACAGCATAATCAGTAAAATTATATGTTTTGTTATAAAGACAAATTGTCTGAATTATGTGTTTTTGACTAAACAGAACCAACCTTATTCATTATCGAATTATAAGCTTGTATCTGCTGCTTCTTTCCTGCTAAATCTCCTGTGGTCTTCTTTCTTTGTTGACATACCGATTGGATAATGATATCTGGAATTGATCAAAAATCAGATCATATCAACCTGCATATAAATTCTACAATGTTAGCTGTCTGAAGCATTCTGGGATCAAAACAGTAGCCGAGTGTTTCTTCTCATTTATAAATCTTATGATTGTTTCCTATAATTTAGCAATATTCTAAGGTTTAGGCTTGAAGTTTAAGTAACATTTTGGTTAATATTAAATAAAGTTCAGTTGTTCACATACCTATAGTTGTTAACTATGTTTTTCTATTTAAGTAATCATTACTTGATCCAGCCTTCTCTAACATTCCACACTACAAAATAAGTAAAACTATGGATGGTTTGCACTGAAATATCTGGTGAATATTGGTAATCATCAAAGCTGCAATATCAATAACATATCAATAATTAAAAAGTGTACTGTGTGCCTAAAAGTGGACCAATCAACTTTAGTTTTAGGTATATTTTCAATTTTTATTTAGATTGATTCACTGTTTTGCAAATCTGTCCAACTTGATGCAGAACTCACAGTCTTAATACATTGGTTACCTTTTCTAAAGTAGACATTTTGGATATCTATACTTTACTTGAGTAATTGTTTTTTTAGACAACTTTTTACTTCTATTCCTTACATTTTTTTCCCACTTTCTACTCCTTACATTTTAAAAATAGACCCGTTAGTTGTGTTTCATTTAAGTACATTTTTGTTATGGCCTGTTGGTATTTAAACAAAAAAAGATCAAAATAATTTGTTTCATCCAGATAATTAATTTCTTAGTGGTTGGACGCGGAGCTGCACCAACTTCTTGTTCACCATATACCAAAATAAATAGTTTTTCAAGATAATGCAATGTTAGATTTAACACTATTACCGTTAGATATAAAACTAATAAAATTAAGCATAAAGAAGTTATCATCCACAATTATAGAAAAATGTTCCCTTTATAGGGTAGTGCAGTAACCAGTATACATTTAAAGCATCTGTCTTTAACATTTTTCCTGGATTTGTTTTACTTTTATTCTTTACATTTTAAAAATGGTACTTCCTTATTTATACACTGTTACTCTAATTTATTTTTTATACTTCTACTTGAGTAGATGCATAAAAAATTAAAGTACATTAATACTTTTAACACCTCTGCTTATATAAAAAGAAAATGGATACTGTTCACTTTCTAGTTCACTCAGTATATTGCCATACTTGCTGATGGAGCTTATAGTATTATGGACAAATTTATTGTTTGCTAAAACTCAGAAATAAAAGGTAACAAAAATCCCCTAAATTAGCATTTGAATCTCTGAATGTTAGACTTGAAGGGAATATGGGAAAGCTGCTTCTATTCTGTTGCTGCAGCTTAAACCACTAGGAGACTGGTCTGAAAAAAGCATATCTGCACCAATGAGCAGCAAAAATCCATTTAAAGAAACTCCATAAAGTCAACAAGTGTGCCCTTCAGGGAGGAGAGAGGAGAGACAAAGGGTTCCAGAGTCAACGTTGTTTCCACACTAGCCGGAGCGCCACGTCTTAATCCTTCCCCCTGGAACCCAGTCAGCGTTAAACTAGCTGAAATGAGTGCCATGCAGGGAGTAAATGGAAGGAGACGACCGTCCACAATGGCTCTGGAAAGTGGCTGTTCTTGTAAATAGGAGGATTAAAGGGAAAGAAATCCTTCTCTCCTTGTGGAGGCATGCCCATAGGGACAAAACCCAATGTTTACACTCATTCTCTGCACGTACAGTACTCCAAATTCAGGTTCACTGAGTGATCAACCAAGCGCAGAGGGAGTGAGGACTTGGTGATGCCTCTCATTCTTTATGGATTAAACCTGGGCTGGTTATAACCATGCAGACATGGGTGCCTAAGGTCACTCTGTAGGGTAGTCTGCAAGTTTAGCACTTCGATTCTCAAACTTCCGCATGGAAGCTGGGGACAGAGAGGACAATTTCTACTGTGGTTATCCTTTTTTTTTTTAAGGTTTAAGTTAGGTATGACGTATTTCTGCTGTTCATCAAAATGAGTGACAGGGCGGGTCCAATACCATGATCAGTTGAAACTGTGAAACTACTGGAGAACAAACAATAGTCGTGATTCCAATAAAAACAGACTGACTGATGGAGAATGGATATAGTTTTACATACCGTAATTGAATGGTGAAGTTCTGCATTACCACAACAGTGATGATAAGAGGGAGGAAATTTTGAAGTCTTAAAAGTGCTCAGGATCTGTGCTTTAAAGGCCATATTTAGAAAGTTTCTAGTTTGTTAATATTTTGTACAACCAAACTTATGGTAAACTGTTGCATTATTGAAGGACTGCCTCACCCTCGGTGGCTGATGAGGGTAGATGCAGTCTGAGTCCCAGGGTTCCCGCTGGTCCTTAAAAAGTCTTAAAAGGCATTGAATTCTTCAAAATAAAACTAAGGCCTTAATTGGTATTAAAATGTCTTAAATCAGTCTTTCGTGGGTCTTATTTTTTAAAACGTCATAAATATGATTATTTTTATTACAATTTATTTTTGTAATCTAAATAAAACATTCAAGTTGACCATTTTTTTATTTTTTTTTTATAAAAAAAAAAAAAAAAAACGGCTCACCATTATTGGTTCCGTTCCGATAGCGGAAACAATAAAAGCGTTGTTACGGCCGGGACATTTGGGAGATGCACCATTAACTTTTTGTCTGGAAAATATGAGCAAGTGTAAATGTAACCAAAATTG
>NW_015150541.1:761773-776679 GCF_000732505.1 Cyprinodon variegatus | reverse complement strand
TTTTTATTTGAAGAGGCATTCAAAAGTCTTGAATTTAACTCGCCTTATGCTGTAGAAACCTGACTCCTAGAAAACGGGCTTTGCAGGGCTTGTGGTGGTCAGGCATGAATGGAGAAAACACAGAAACTCCATCACCTTTGCCTCACCTACCTGCAGTTTCTGCTTCCCTCTTTTCAACCAACACCTGATGTTGCTCCCCCTCTTTTCTGCTTTGCTGTATCGTTATCATCTATTTCAGAAGCGGCATCCATGCCTTTCGATCTGTTACTTGCTAATGCAACAAAAGCAAATGACCCTGACTTTTCACCCGCACTTGTTTTCAATGGTTGCATATTTTCTTCTTCCTAATTCTCTTCCTCAAATGGAGGACATTTGAGAAAAACTTGACCGTAAAAGATCCACTTTTTTATTGCCCACTTCATGCTCTATTTAGCAAGCCATATAGCTAACAAGCAGTTCATTTTTAGGCTTCACAGGGTCTGATAGCACGTAAACAGTGCATATCATTATGCTAATATTTGGCAGGAAAAGCTATTCGCCAAGAGCCGTGGGTTTGTGTTTGTGCATGGGTGTGCGTGCGTGTGTGTCAGCCAGCAGACTGTTTGGTAGAAGGAGACATTCAGTGTCGTCAACATGCCCCCAGAAAACCTGTGTGGTAATGTGCTGGAATGCTAAGCACCCTTTATTTCCTTTCTCACTCATGATCAGAAATAGAAAATATTACACATCAAGCAAACAGGATTCTTTTATAGGAGATTGTATTGTAAAAGTATTTTTAAGCCTGAAGTTTTGTAATTTTTTTCTACACACAGATTTTTAAAGATTTTATCTAATAGACAAACATACTGTAAAGTAGTGCATTGCTGAAAAAAATTGAACATGTATTTGTATCCATTTCCCCTTGATTCTGATTTAAAGGTTTTTATATCCTGCTTTTTTAACTTCTTGCTCTTTTAAAGTCAACTATATGTATGATGTAATATTTTGTTTGGTACTACAGAGTATTAATTAATTATGAAATATTAGTTGTTTTCTAAAAGACCCTTCCCTTCACTGCAACCCTGCCTAAACATTGTATCACGTCACATCTGGCGAGTAAGTTGTTCTTTAAGGCAAGGCAATTTTATTTGTATAGCACAATTCAGTACATGGACTATTCAGTGCTTCACATGAACAAGATAACAAAACAGAAGAAAAACAAAAGCAGAACAAAAATAAAAACATCTGTAAAGCAAAAAAAACGATTGGATAAAAAAGCAGAATAAAAGCAAGTAAAAACGTGAGAAAAGCAGGTAGAGAAGTAAATAAGACAGTGGATCACAACCTTAGACTAATAATACCTCAGGTAGCAGTTTAACAGCCAAAGGCAGTTATGAACAAATAGTTTTTTATATTTGATTTAAAGGAATTAAGGATTTCAGCACTTTTCCAGTCTTCTGGGAATTTGTTCCAGATAAGTGCAGCATAGGAACCAATTGATGCCTCTCCATGTTTAGTTCTACAGTAGTTCTGGGTGAGCAGAGTAGGCTGGAACTAGAAGACCTGAGTGGTCTTGGAGGTTGATACACTGACAACAAATCTGTTATGTATTGAGGTGCTGATCTGTTCAGTGATTTGTAGACCAACGTAAGGATTTTAAAGTCTTTTATATGAGCTAAAGGGAGCTAATGGAAGGACTTCAGAACCGGGCTGATGTGCTCTACTTTGTTAGTTCTAGTGAGAACTTGGGCAGTAGCGTTTTGGATCAACTGCTGTCTGATGGACTTTTTTGGCACACCTATGAAGACACCGTTGCAGTAAGACAATTCATCCCAGTGCTGCGTGTCCCGAGCCCGTAACATCATCAATGACCCCTCACACCCCCACCATGGACTGTTCTCCCTGCTGCCCTCTGGGAAGAGGCTTTGCAGCATTCAAAGCAGGTCCAGCAGATTCCGAAACAGCTTCTTCCCCACTCCGTAAAAATTCAAAAAATATCCACTGGACTTGGTTTCCAAGATTTGAAGACGTTTCGCCACCTCTCCAGGAAGCTTTCTCAATTCAAATGTCTGGATCCGCAGTGAGTTTGAGTCTTATATGGACAAGGCCTTGTATCGCTTGGAAATATGCAAATGGTAACCGATGAATGGGTCGTTTGGTTCCATTGTTAGCCTGTAATATCTGAACCTGTCTATGATTCTGAGGGTTGGTCGTTAAAGGGGGGGGATTGCCGTTAAGGGGGGGAGATTGTCTCCTGTAATACCTGAAACCTGTCTATGATTGTGGATATTTTTTGAATTTTTACGGAATGACTATGACCTGGATGACTGGGAACCTTCATCAGCTTCTTCCCCACCCATTTTCAGACAGCTGAATGATGAAAAAACTCTAAATCATGTCACAGACTGCATCAAACCAACCATATCATGCAGATTTTTACACCATGTTTTTTTTCTCCCGCAATGTATATATTTGATCACTGCTGCACTTTAAATGTCATGAGAGCTGTTCTGTGTATACAAAGGTACAATAAATGTTGTCTAAGTCTAAGTTATCAAGTCTGCTAAAGAAGATAAATGCGTAAGAGTCAGTTATACTTGATCAACATCTGTTCTTCAACAAAAATGAGACACGTAGACATGTCTGCAGGTTTTATACAGTGTTTTTTTTTTTGAAGCCTTTTCCTCTCCTTCAAGACTGAAAGCAATTTTCTCTTAGTGATATTTTTGGCCCAAATAGAGGAAGTTTTAGATGTTTTTAGTTGCAAAACTTCACCAGTCCACCATGTTTCTATCTGGACGGAGCTGTCTGCATAGTTGCCAATTTTTCTATTGCACAAAACCAAAGTTAAATGTTTCTTAATGTCAACATCGTCATATGACATTCTTTCGCCACAGTTAGATTAATTACGTCATCGCTTTTCATCATTCACACAGCTTCTGGAAACAGAAATGTAGTTCGATTCAACTGCAGGTGACCGAGAGATCAGGAGTTTAATATGCTATGGTCCTTTCTACGCTGGTCCACATGGGAAATGTTGTCTTCATTCAGGGAAAACAATACAGCTGTTGTCCACTGGGGGGAGCCAAAATCAACCAAAACTGAAAGTTCTTCTTTTCTTCTTTAAAGCGAGTGTTTAATCATAGATCTTAGATATTTACTCATTAATGTCTCCTTCCAAATGATTAGAAAGTTACAAATTGCCCAGCAGTAAAACGCCAAACACACATTTCTCAACAAAAACTCTTTGGTACAAATATGGAAAGTGATCACACAAAGGTAGCTTTATGAGCGTGTGCTTGTGATCTGGCTCCCAGGTAATTATAGCAGACAGCTGCCATGCCATCCTGGATCAGTCCCACATCAACAAGACACAAACACACCAGTGTGCATGAAGACACACACACACAACCAGTAGAAGGGGTCCCTCATCAGCATACAGTCATTATTAGGGGGCTGATGCCCAGATTTGTATCATTTTATTCAGAGTTTCACATAAGCCTGGGCAAATTGTGTCTGCATCCACAGTGGCATGAGATAAGATGCACCTGTCATAGAGCCAAGCGGATGATGGGAAGGTATTGATTCGGAAGCCCAGAGCCACCTTTGTCACATGCTAGAGATGGTCGTACTGGTCAGCCTCACCTGTCCACATCTGCTTCATCATCTCTTTGCTGTACACTGAACTGTCAGACCCTCCCCTCTGTCCCTCCTCTCTCCAGCCTGTCTCTCTATCTCTTGAGTAGTTTCTGTGCTCGCCAGGCATGCTGTGGTATCATGCCTGCATGCATCATGGATCTACTAACAAATTACATAGAGTAGCCACTCTGCTTCCCCTCTCACTCAGCTGTCAAGTGGAGCCACTGAAGCATTCTCTCTCCTCTCCACATCCATCCCTTCCATCCATTCCCTCGTCTCGCCATCCACAGTTGCTTCCCCTGCCTCTGTTTGCTGTGCCTTTAGCCACATTAGCGCCGCAGAAGCAATCTCACCTTACCCTGGGCCATTCACTCAGCCCCTTTTTCAATACTTTGTCAATTCTGATGGGATATTGATATTCAGAAAGGAAGCATCTTGTTACTACCAATACAAAAGTGATATTGCTTAATCAATCTTTAATCTGTGCAAATGATTGTTTCTGAGAAATGTGTTCATTGGGCTTGATTCAGCATACTAAGATTTTAACTAATCTTTGTCAGAGCAAATATGGTAATCTCAAAGACTATGAACAGAAGAAACAGTCTCTGAAATCAGGCAATAAGCCAGTTTTGCAGATAATTAGAAAAAGGTGTACTTTATTTATTTATTATCTTTATTTCCTATCATTTTAAATCAGTGATAGCTCACTCTGTATTTGACTAGTGCTACAGCTATTATTAAGTAATCCATGGATGTACCACCTGTTTTTTATTGAAACGCTTAATCAAAAAGAGACTCTTATTAAAATAACACTCCTCAATAAAATATTGTTTTAATCTATAAAAAAAACATGTACATTTTAAATGTTTTGGACATTGCAAATATGTAAAAAAAAACAAAAAAAAAAACTGATGCTTAGAACATAACATTTTAATAAACTCTAACTTTGTTTTTAGCATAGTAAACGATCTGGTCCATGCAAATATATTTAGCTGCAGCTCTGTAAATTTTTTTTCTTTCTTACATGACAATGATTTTATTCATTAATCAGCACCAACAAGGACAACATTGTTTCATGCTCAATAATCCGCATTTTTTGAGGTCATATTAACCTCCTCTAGCTTTAAAACTAAATGATGGAGTAACAGCATAAATGCTTTATCAGCTTTTGTCTGATTAATAGTTTTCTCCACTGATTTTTACCACAATAGAACAGAATATACGTGAGCTCAGACTTATAGAGCTTCTTCCTTTTGCTGTCTGTGTCCATGAAACTAATACTTAAACAGATAGTGTTAAACTATGTTATCTTGGAGGTTTACTACCTCCCTGTTGCATATCCAAGACTAACCTTTTGTGTCATAGCATCAGGTTTTAACATTACCTTAAGCATCTTTAAATTATTTATCCTTTAAAATATCTGCATTATTTTTTCATATCTACAGCAGCTTTACAGTACTTGGTCTTCCCCTCGAGTTGGTCTGCAGCTGCAAAAACCCTCAAAGCAAAATAATCAAATAGAACCTTTTTTTTTTTAAAGACAATTATTCAATTTATTTATTTTTAGCCTTATGTGTGAGTATGTTTTTAATTAAAATAGCTTTCTGTTTTCAGGGTGACTTATGGTTAGGGATGGAGAGACTGTAAAAGTACTGTAAACATAACTTTATGACTTATTTCTCCAACCTAAAAGATACCTGATCTGATTTTAGCAGTACTTTTAATCCTTTGCACAAAGCAACATTTCTTCTCAGATTAAAGGTTATAGTATTTAAAAAAAGAGAGAAGGAGCTCTCACCACTTTAAAATGTTTGAGGGGCAGTCCTAATGAGAACAAGTACTCAAAACCATTTCTAGACACTTTGAAGTTGCCTTATGAGATGCTAAAGTTAGAAGTTTTTTTTACAGCTTTTTGCTAGTTTTAAACCAGAAAGCATGTTTGTTTATTTTATCTTTATTTTATGCTTATTTTATGTACAAATGCATCAATGCATTGTTGACAGAAATGTTTTTGTTCTGCAACTGGCAGATGAAATCCACAGATTTTTGGTCTTTTCATTAAATCAATTAAAACAAGCAGATCTCGTAATATTTGGTTGAGTATACCTCCAAGTACTATGTTTTAGTTTGATAAAGATTTATGGTTACTAACATGCTTTTCATGATTATCTTGAACTTTTAATTTCAGTTTACAGTTCTAAAGACTAAGGTAGTTATAAACTTTAAGTGCTCTGTTCATGATTAAAACTCTAATATAAAAACAGGAGGTAGATCCAAAGTCGTTTTATTGTATTGGTTCCAAACACTTTAAAGAAGTCTGCATCATTTTTGAATGGGTTGTGTGGCAGCATTATGGGTTCTTTGAAAAAAGAAAAATACAAGCGATTACTAAACCATTACTGTTACCAACAAACCCAGCCTTTATTATGAAAACTGTCCACATTTCTTTCTCTTCTGTTAGATTTCTCAGAAAAGAAAATCTGCCTCTTGCAGATCAATACTTAAAGATCGCCTAATATAAGTATCTAGCAGGAAAATCCTGATTGCTACATTTCTAGCTTAGCAATGAGGGGCAGACCACATTAGATCATCTTTAGCTCAATGTAAAACACAAAACGTACTGATGTCAGTTCTTGTTCCCAGAAATGCAAGAACAAACTTTAGATCTTTCTGTCCTTAAAGGTTGTTCTTGAAACATATTCTGGGTCAAATATTTTAGGATATGCCATTGGTATGGGGTTTGTTGTTAAATTGACACTTTCTGCAGCAGATAGAACTAACATAGGGTTAGTATGATTTATAAAATCCTCCACCAATAAATCAAGTTTAGTTTCCACATTGAGATAAATTATTTTCTCTTCTGTTCCAGAGTCTGTTTAGTACGGTTGCCGGGAGGTGCAAACCAACAAAATCTAAAAAACGTTTACAAGTTCCAAAACAAATACCGGTAATCTTTTCAGAAAACAAATTTACATTTTAAAAAACTTTTACGATTTCAGAAAACAAATTTACATTTAAAAAAGCTTTTACATGTTCCAAAACAAATTATCTTTTCAGAAAACAAATTTACATTTAAAAAAAACTTTTACATGTTCCAAAACAAATTATCATTTCAGAAAACAAATTTACATTTAAAAAAACTTTTACATGTCCCAAAACAAATTATTTCAGGAAACAAACTTACATAAAAAAAAATAAAATAAATAAACAAAACATTTTTAAAAAAATTGAAACAAATAGCATTACAAGAAAACAAATAAAAACAATTGAAACACTTTTACAAGTCCCAAAACAAATTATCATTTCAGGAATTCAACCGGAAAGGGTGGGTACTAACTAACTCCGCACTAACTCTTGTGCGAAATTCTGTTTCTCTTCCCCCTGAGTCGGGAGCGCGGATTGCATCCAAAGAGGCGGATCTGACCATTTTCGAGGCGCTGTAATTTTGGTTTGCACCTCCCGGCCACCGTAGTTTAGACCTTAAGGCAAAGTAAATTTAAATTTCGCACCAGACTTAGATTCTTTAAAACACAGTTGAGAATTTAGAAAACCTCCATAGTACTCATGAAAACACAAAGGTGGAGCATTTGTATGGCCTTCTTGCTCTATTTAGACTTCCTCTATAGTAATACAGCATGCTGTGTGGGGTGGTTTGTCAGAAAATAAACATTTAGAAACATTACATTTCTGAAAGGGAAAGAGAAAAAAACACTTATCAGTTTGACTATGCTGCTGAATGTCAACCATCATGAGCTGATACAGTTTACAGAGAAGCTCATCAGATTAGCTACTGTGGGATTTGTTTTGCGGCGGAGTAAACATGTCTGAAAGGTGGATGTTTAACCTGACAGTCAAACAGTAAACCCTCCGATCTCAGCCTGCCTGTTCTCAGACGCCGCTATGATTGATAGGCTAACTTTAAAGCCTTGACCTCAGACAGTAGGCAGGCTGTTTCCTGTTTCACCGACCACTCAGCACACTCGTAACCATTTCCACCCGTCCTGGTAGTCCAATGCCCCACTGCTTCTGCATCCTTTCCACCAAGATAATGTTCTTTGTATTTACAGCCTACTGTAAATATGTGGGAGTCTTCTTCATTGGTGTGAGAGATTTCATTAATGTGCTACCATGTCATCATACAAACCAATATAAATGACAAGTCTAAGTCCAGATTTAGAACTTGAATTAATGGATTATGCGATGTTTTACAGACAGATGCATTGCTTCTGGTTAAAGAAAGTCAACAAATACAAGACTGTTTCCATAGGTTATACAGGGTATAGCAACAGTTACCGTAAAACCCCATAATTCTTATAACAGTCAAATGTAACCTTCGTCCATTTTGCCATTCTTTAATGTAAGACATTTTTTCACCACCAACCTTTATAAAAAATATTATTTACAATTGTTAAACCATTTTTATTTTTTTTTTTTACATTTTGCATCATTCTAATACACAAAGTAATCCGTATTTCTGAATCCTGAATTAGGAGGGTACTGATGCATCAGTTTTTCTTCTTTGTTACTCCCTTTAACCCCTCCCTAAGTAAATGTTCCTGTATGAAATTCAATAAAACCCAGCTCAGCTAAGAAGGCATTGAAAATGGAAGTATAAGTACAGCTATCTAGGGGTGTAAATCACATCCATCAGGGCGATTCGATAAAGTATCGATTTCCTAACCCAACGATTCGATTATTTTCGGTACTCAAGAATACACCACCATACGATTCGATTAATTGGTTCATTTTTTTTTAACCTTACAGGCTGGACAATGTTTCAAATTTAAAATAAATCAATGAAAGCTGCAATATCTTTATGCATTTTTTTTTGAGAAACAACAGCAAATAACAGAAGTAGAAAAGTTGTACTCCACCTATTCCTATTAAAACCTCATTTACTGATAAATAATAATACCCCTGCGTTATAGATTTTGAAAGGCTTTGCATCAAAAAATACTGTTCAAAATCAGTGCAATGAGTGCAATGAAATACCTCGGCTCCAGACGTCCCGCCCCCTCCACAGACGCACCGCCGCACCTCTCCCAAATTGTAGCTGACCGCAAACAGTGCCGCAGACAGGAGGCCGAAAACAACTTGCAGAAAACAACTTGTGAAGTTTGACCCGCTAGAAGAGTGAGGTGCGCAAGAACGTTGGGACCCTTTTTCCACCTGGATATCCGCTCTTTTTGGCCCTCATGTCCCTCCGTTGTCGGACAAACTCACCCCCACTTCCTCACCACCTCGGCCGTATCTAGACCCACAGCGTGTAGCACAGACCACGCTTCAATATTGGGCATAAATCAAAAATGTCTGTGTCAAGCTTACTGCAACAAACTGCTCTAAGAGTATAACCAGGAGACAAGGTAGGAGGGCAAAATAGGTTTAGCACCACCGCAGCACGGGAGGGAGAATTACACCCAGGAGCAAATGGATATAAATAGACTGGAGAAAAAAAAATACATGAATCGATTCTCTTGCGGACGTATCGATGCATCGGATCGTCGGCTGTTGGATCGATGCATCGATACAAAACGATTATTATTTACACCCCTACAGCTATCCAGCTTTGGAAGATAATAGTTCAATAAATAGCAATTAGCACCATAAAGACCAAAGAACAAAGACAATTTAGGGATAAATTTGTAAAAGTAATTAATCTTCATATTTGGTTGATATGCACGAAATGGCTTTGTTTGCTAATGAAGACGGGAAAATAAATAGACAAACTATAATAAGAGATAAGTTAATCTTTGCATGAAGCCAGATTGAGCTACTCGTGTAGAAATTCATGAATGCACAGAACATGACTAGACCATGTTGGGCTTGGCTATACGCCCACAGTTGGTATTTCTTCATCACATCCAAAGATGCTGCACAAGAAATTCCAGATGTGAGATTGAGGTCTTCAGTTTACCAGCTCTCTCAAAATGAAATCAAGAATAACAAGTAATAAAAACCAAAAAAAATAAATTCTTTTCACAGTAATTTGTTATTCAATACCTCTGCTGGGTGTGAGGAATGCAGAGGCGAGCTACCCAAATCCTGATCAGATATAGTGTTCAGTTCACCCTGTAGGCTCTTAACATAGCAGCTAAATACACCCTGAGGGTTTCTCCCCATAGGATTGCCTGGAGGGATAACACAACAATCACTAGCTGTTGATAGGATAGATGCCATTTGTTTGGGTTTTGTTGCTGACTGTGACTAAACCCTATTTTCTCCTTAAGCGTTGGGGGCAAAGGGATTAAATTTTACAGTTAATAAAGAATGCCGTTTCATGTTCTTGTTTTGCATGTAAAAGCTTTTAAGATTATTATTGTTACATACTGTAAGTGGTAAATCATCATAGAAAACATATCCATGGAAACTAAAGGTAACCTATAAATACAGGTGGCTGTGGGCATTATCTATAAAACTGTAGGCGGTTGTTGTGCATTTTGTATTTTTCTTAATCTCCATTTTAATTTAGAAGCTAACAATATCACTTTCACCATCAAAGTTAAAAAAGTAAAGGGTTAGCTTAGCAAACTCCTTTTGCTATCTATATAAATCCATCTATCTTTTGCTGCTAATCTGGGTCTATGGGAGAAAGGTGTGGCAAACCCGGGACAGGTTTCCAGTCCATCACAAGGCAACACATATTTTAATTAATTAATTATTTTAATCTGTCATGTTTCTGGACTTTGAGATAGAGCTGGAGCACCCAGAGAAAATCATGCATGGGGAGAACTACAAACAGAACCCCCCTGGACAGGGTATCGAACCCAGAACATTCTTGGTGCAAGGCAAACATTCTATAAACTGCAACATCGTGCAACCCTCTATATAAAGCAGTTTATGACATTTAGAGAGTAATTGCTTTTTGCACATCTGCTCTTGTTGTGAAAAGGATTGTTTTCCCTTAGTAAAGAAGTTGCGATATAAAAAGCTGCCCATGTTGTATTGAATTTTGAATTAAAGAATATGTGTTTAACTGTTATTTTGAAAGACATGTACCCTATAATGAAAACTGTGCAGAAGTGTGGCTCAATATACTTCTGAAAGGAAGAAAGACAAGTGCGAAAGGGAAACCCATACTCTAAATTTACAGTGGCCTAACCTGCAGCAGCCTACAGTACATGACTACGGTTGTTCAGTGAGCGTCTCCACTGAATCCTTCTAATACGTTGGATGCATATTGACAGGAACATGATCCCTCAAAGTGCCTGGTTTTCCATGTCGTCCCATGTTGGCCGAGCCTTTTCCACACCGAATTGCAGCTGCAGGTAGTAATTACTGATTAGGCTGAGGAAAGTGCGGACAAATGCACTGTATAATCAGAGACTCTGCCAACAGTAGGAGCCCTCCACAATGGCTTGTAATTAACAAGATAATTGGGGAGAGATAGCAAAGATTTCTGGAGTTCCTCCTTATTTGCATGTCATTTTGTGCTGAGTTCTTTATGACTTCTTTCTTCCTTTGCCAAGGTTGAGGCTCTAATAACACGTGTCCTACGGTGAGACTTGCCTGCGTCTGGGCTTCAAACCGAGCGCCTGCAGGAGAACAGAGAGGCAAAGCAGCACCTGTACTCTTGCATGATCTGATATTTGTTTTCTGGGCTCATTTCGCTATTTACACTGTATCTCCTCACATTTACATGTACTATTTAAACATAGTAGGGTTATTAACTTAGACTCTTGGCTGTATGACAGCCTCAGCTGTCTGTTTGTGCATCGGGATCCTTCTTTTAACCTCTGAAGCTGTTTCTCCACATGTATTCATTAGCGTTATTCGTACAATAAGTTCAGTAATGAGTGCTGAGGCTGCTTTCTTTCAACTGTCGCTCAGTACATCATACACCCAGACTAAAAGATGTTTATCACTCCTTTTCCAATTATGTTTCTCCAGATTAAGGTGTCGCTGTGGCACTTGTTTCCTTGACAACGCCGTCGTTATGTTACCCTTCTTCCAAGTACCCTTAATCTAAGCGAATATAAAAACTCTTCAGGTGCATTTTTTTTCTCCCCATGCTAGCACTTTGTGTCCAACATCTCAAGCTCACATCATGAGTTTCAACAGGCAACAGGAAAGATGCTTAAGTTGATCTATGCTTGTCCTCATGTTGCCAAGCCTTGTCATATCTATGCACATTTGGAGGCTGACTGTGGGAATAATGTAGAAATGAGGGTATTCATACATTTTTCATGTTTATGCATTGTGTCACTTTATTGCCACAGATGTCAATGCATTTCACTGGTGCTCTGTTCTTCCCCAGTAAATCGAGTACATGATTGTGAAGTCAAAGGAAAATTATACCCTGCTTTTCAATATTTTTTTGTGATCAAAACAGAAGCATGTGATAGACGGTTGTAAGAAAGCCCTTTGAGCGAAATACCTATTAGTGCTATTTCAATCGCAAGTGTTTTGAATATCTAGGAACTTAGAGTTTGTAACTATTCTTTGCACAACAGTACAAGCAAAGTCAGACCGGATAAAATGAATAAAGAATTGGAATCTTTCAAGAATTTGGATTTAGTCCTGAACTTTGACTAGACCATCTTAATATACAATATACATTGAGTTTTTTTTCCCGGCTGCATTTAAGGGTTGTTAGTCTGCTGAAAGGGCAACTTGTTTCACAAACAAAAGATTTCTGCAGCTTTTTTCAGGTTTAATTCCAGGGTTTCCCTGTATTTGGCCTTTGCTGTTTTCCTGTAAGGTCTGGTTAGCTTCCTGATATCTGCTCGACAAAGGAATCCCCCAACATGCCGCGCCTACCCTCATGTTTTACTATAGGGATGGTGTGTTCAGGGTGCTGGAGTTAATTTTCCTCCACAGCATAAAAAGGTAATCTCTGGTGTCACCACACAGAGCATCTCTCTAAACATTTCTGGACTTCTTATGGTTGTTTTTAACATGGATTTGTCCATAACAACCAGATTTTTTAAATGAATGACTCTTAGCTGCTGTCTTAAATAACGTGTCCTTGCCTGGTGTATTTATATAGATGAACGACCATCTTTTGGAAGATTTGCAGATTCTCATTCTATTTTTAGACGAACAACACGTGTTGAGAACTCTTCTTTCAATATCTCCTTCGCTTTTAACCAAACCTTCCCTGCTGTATTCTTTTTTCTTCATGGCAACAGACGTTTTAGGCCTTTGAAAAAAAAAAAACAGGTTTGAACTGCACAAAGTTGCACTCTGATTACAACTTGGGTAAAGATAATAGGTTGAAATTATTTGGAAAAATGTTGGAAAGACTAAGTAATTCAGTAATTTTCCTTACATTTTAGAACTGTTGGGCTAATATAAAAAATAATCCAGGTTAAATACTGTAACATTCACAGTAATGATGCAAAAAAAGTATTATAAACCTATAAAGGATTTTCAAAAACTGTCGTAGTTCATCTCAAACCAAACAGAAGACAGAATGATCCGTTTGTTCGTGGGGGGCATCGTAGTGAAACTGAAAAACTGTGATGTTTGTTAATAATGTATTATGTTTTGTTTTTTTTCTTTTCTAAAAATTGAGTGTGGTGCAAAGTGAACCGGTGGAAGGAAAAAAAGTCAAACCGAGTGACAGAAAACAGGGTATATTGGACAGGTGACATGATTCTCTTTCGTGTAATTGATTTGCTTTGCCATTTGTTTCTCCATTTTTTTCCATCTTTCGCGGGACATGGGAGGCAGCTCCTGTGATAGATGAACCTGGCGGAGCTCACCCCCCTGCACCCAGCCCCTCTCAACACGCACACAGACACACACCCACCCCCTGGACTAGCCTTTGGTGCAGTGAACAGCAGCGCTTTCCTGCATAGGTTATCACAGAATACTAATGTTCTCCACTTACAATATGTCAGTCATTTTTTATGTAGATTTTCTGTCATGTTTTATGATTTGTAAAAGAAGAAAGATGGTTTCTTTTTAGATTATATAACTGCCCTTTTATGGTGATCCATTATGTATATTGTATTTTTACCAGCTGTGTGCATAAAGAATAATTCAAAAATCCTAATTTCTCCTTTTTTTCTCTTTTTCACATGCACTCGTTGACTTTCTGCTGTAGGTAAGACTTATTTTTTTTCATCTGTTTTATCATCTCTTAAAAAGCAGACCTTAGTGTGTAAAAAAAAGGTTTTATTTTGTTCATGTGCAATAGCTTAATTAAGTAGAATGTTTTGCAAATGTTTAATGATACGTTTCTCATCTTTTGTGAGGTGATATGCACAAACTGTATTAGATTTATTAGAATTTCAATTGACAGACCAGCCTAGGATAGTGAAGTGTAAGAAAAGGTTGTGGATTTCCCTAAGGAAAACAAAACTCTCAGCCAAATTGCTGCCTGTTTATGTATTGAGCCCTTTCTGCTTTCTTGCCGCTGCTAAGGAAAAGTATCCCTGCAGCACAACACAGCCACCACCGTGTTTTTACATTGGTTTATCAAGTTGATGCGCAGGGATGGTTTCCTATTCAAAAAGGATTTACATATAAGTCAGTATTTTCTATTTTATTTCTTACACAGGAGCTGTTAACGCTCAAGTTTAAAGAGGCGTTACAGATTTTCTATTCATACTGCCACCTGTGGACAAAAACAGAACTGCAACACTTCTGTTCTTTCGAGTTTGTACATAACAATGTTTTCTTTTACTTTTTAACCTTACTTGAAATTGAGCTGAATGACGGTTGTTTCTGAGTATCTACAAAATCCATCTTGAATGTAAGACTTTGATAGGTTGGACCTATTTAACATGGACACGACTGACACCATATCCACCGAACAGCGAGCAAATTTCTGACCAGAAATACATTTTGGAAAATAGGCAATAGACATTTAGAGGCATCGGCTACTGAGGTGTCTGTCTGCTCTTCAAACAGTGTTTTAGTTGTAAAGGGTAAAAAAAAGGTAATTTTAAATATATTTTTCGGTAAAAACTTACACAATACTACCTTTAGTTATTCAACATTATCCTAACTCTGATTAGAGATTTTTAAAAGAGTAATTTTACTCTTTTTAGAGGTGGATTTTCTCCCATTTGAGTACATTTTATTTAGACTAATTTCTGTACAATTCCCCTTTTGTTTGCTGTGCTCCTTAAACTTGATGTTATTTCTTTATTTCAACAAAGTCTTTTAGTTTCACAACTCCTCCATTCGGGCCAGAGTTACAGACGCCATAATCTGGTACCTTCAGAAGTTCTCTTTCCAGGAGGTGGAAAACATTTGGGCCAAAATCCCAAAGACCATGTCAAGATTTTTAGAATGTTCTTATTGGGGGGTAATCAGAGGCCAGGACAGGGTGATAGATA
>NW_015150541.1:751354-760650 GCF_000732505.1 Cyprinodon variegatus | reverse complement strand
ATACACAAAATGTAATGAAAGCTTTCCAGAAACTTGCTTTTGATTGTTTGTGTATAATTTGTCAATATTAAAAGCACATAAAACTGAGGAATCCATTAGGGTGACCTTAGACCCCTCGGTCCTTCTAAGGTAGCACCACTGTGGGTCAGATTGGGTTGATAGTTTAAGGCAGGGGCGCTCAAGTCCAGTCCTCAAGAGCTACTATCCTGCAACTTTTTGATGCACCCCATTTTTAACAAACCTGAATCAAATGAGTGGCTCGTTACCTTACCTCTGCTGGGCTAAATATCTGTTAGAGAACAGATGCTTCTAAAAGTTACAGGATAGTAGCTCTCGAGGAGTGGACTTGAGCACCCCTGGTATAAGGCATACCTGTTTTATTACATTAACACAATTTGCTGGATGATGAACTGGATTCTGAGATGTTTCAAGGTTAGCATGTTGTTATATACCCTAACCCTGCTCTCAGCCTATCCTTCCTGCCCGGTCTGCTGTCTTCATTGGTCCTCATGATGCTTGTTTTTTACTCTTTTCTAAATAACTTCCAAAAACTTTAAAATACAACTTGATTGATACTGAGGTTAAACAGTGTACACTGAGCTGCTAGTTTTGGTAATTGGTTACACCTGGTTTTATTTCGAGATATCACAGTAAGTGGGAGTTTTAAATGCTTCTCATTATTTTTTTTCAGTTTATGTTTTTGTTAAAAGGAAACATTAAGAAGTCTTTATCTTTTGCTCCTAATGTGTCACAAATCAGAAAAGGGACTTTAGACAGATTTTGTCATTTTGTTTACACAATTGTAAAACAAAAAGAAATTTCGTTTGGAAACAGCTCACTGGACAATTTCATGTTTTAAAAGTGCAGCCTAGAAAAATAGTAAAAATGACTGGAAATTTACAGTTCTAACATTTAAAATATATATATATATATGTATATATAAATAATGATAAAATATAATAATATAACAATAAAATACAATACAATAACCCATTCTACAAAACATTCAGCAGTCTAATGGCAGTGGGGAAGAAGCTGTTGTGGAATCTGCTGGACCTGCATCCAATGCTTCGAAGTCTCTTCCCCAAGGGCAGCAGGGAGAACTGTCCATGGTGGGGGTGTGAGGGGTCCATTATGATGTTACAGGCTCGGGACACGCAGCGCTGGGATGAAATGTCTTTTATCTCTTTTATTTCTTTTAGAGGATGCAGTATTTAGACAAGACAGACAGTGGGATTATTCAAAAAGTGCTTATTAAAAGAGGGGCTTTGGATCCGCGATATCAGCGGCTAGGGCGTCTATCACAGGAATATATATAGGAGAGAAACACAGGTTAGTGATCACATAGTCTGACAGAGGGTGACTATAAATGCGTGAGTCACTGACCTTGTTTGAGAGAACGAGGATGATTCCAGCCGGTCGACAGAACAGATGCGGTGGATGCTGCTGGAGAGTTTCAGACGCCGAAGATTAGAAGGCTGCAGAGCTGACAGAAGATCAGACCAGACCAAGGAAGGCAGGATAATCCACAGGGCAAAGTCAAGAGGCAGATCCAGGTTCAGTCCACAGAAGAATACCAAAGGAGTCCGAAGACAGGCCAGGCAAACAGATCAGACAGGGGACTGCAGGCTCAAAAGTCCTAATGCAGAAACAGATCAGGATCAGGCAAGCAGAACACTATTATTGACGCTCGAAAACTCTCTACACCAAATGCTTAAGAGTAATCTGGCACTGATGGCTGGGACCAAGGAGTTTAAGTAGAAGCAAGAGCAGGTGGACCAGATGAGCAGTGAATGAAAACTGGGCAGAGTTAGACAGGTGAATGAAATTACCAATCTAGCCATCCATGCGCACCAAACTTCATGACATAACATACAATAAGGTAGGGTTTTGTTCAAGACAACACCACGAAGACCAAGACCGTATAGGGTCTTGGCCTATAAATTTCTTGATCTTGTCTTGGCCTTGGACCTTGGTACTCCATGGTTTTGGTTGGTATGGTCTTGAATATAACACTACAATAAGGCACTAGTTTGAGCTGGTTCCAATCAAGACATCCAGTAAATAACATTCAAGTTTTTAGTAAAATGACAAAAAATGAAAAAAGTTGAGGTGTGATTTTTTTCTATGAGGACCTATTTATAATTCACATTTAGCATGTGCTCTGTGATTCAAGCATCATCTATAAGGGTGGCTTTACTCGATATCATGTCACCCTTTCAGTTACTGGTGCTTGTTATTGCATCTCTCTTTGATATATAAGTCAAAGTTTGTCGTCCCCGTCGCCCCCCCCCGACATTAGAAACTCTTTCTGTGCCACGTACCCTGAGCTTTGTAGAAATGGAGCTTTTTGACAATTAAGGCTAGAATAGCACAACAGCAATTGTTCAGGGTCCATTGTAATTCTGTTTTGTCAAATGCATGCCTGTAGGTGATAGCCTTGCTGCTTTTGATTGCTCCCTTTCAGTCTTCTTCCTCTCTCTCTCTTTCATTTGCTGTTTTTTTTCCTTCGTTTTTATTCCCAGCAAATACTTCATTTTTTTTCAGCAGTGTGAGACTGTGAACAGCTTGCGGGGCGGCAGCGCAGTAATTACCACGGTTATAGCAGGCGGAGCCGGGAAACGTAGCCTGGGGAGGAGAAAGGCCACTGTGCGGTGATGGCCCCCGAAAATTAATGGAGAATTGGAAATGAATCAATAGCTAATGAAAATGTGTGTTCACTCTATTACTGCGTTTATGACGGCTGTGGCCTCAGGCGCGGTGCTTTGTCACCTGACTGCATAGAGAGTGGCGGCGCTTGCATGTGTTTCCCTCTCATCGTATCCATCTCTTCTCATTTCTCTGGGATGCTTTCTGCATCACTGAGTCTTTTTTTTCCCCACCCATTTCCTTATTTCAGTGTCTTTGTTTCATTCCAGCAACCAAATTAAATGAGTTTGGGGAAAAAAAGGCTTCATTTCATTTGTTGAGGGAACAAATGATCACTTGGCGGAGAGATGGCATGTCTCTCAGCTCCAAATTATTTCTCATTGTGCAGTAACAGTAACCGACTGTAATCGTTAATTTTTAGCCGGGTTGACAAAAGAAGGCTTTTTTTTTTTCTTTTCATGAACCATTTGTTTTATTAGTTAACCCTTTAGCAAGGCGAGGCAAATGTATTTATTTGGCGCAATGCAACAACAAGGCAACATAAAAGCAGTCAAACAAAATGAACCCACAGTATAGCCCTTTAAAATGAAATGAATACAGAAACAGAGATATGGCAAAATGCAAAACATTCTCCAGTATTATCTGAAGCTTTTCTATAAAAGAGAAAAAAAAGCCTTGGAATAAGTCACATCCTTGAGAGCTGTTCAGCTTTACCCCACAGGTTTCCTATACACTTTGGGAACAGAGATGGCCACGATTGACACAAAATACAACTTTTGGGTAAAGTTCACCAAACTATTAAACAATCTCTTTAAATTTCAATGATTTCATGATGCTGTGCAAGATTCAGATTTTTTTCAGAAGGTCAAAAGGCAAAAATCAAGGTTGCTTGTATCTGTATCAAACTTGTTTTTATTTTCTCTCTCTCTGTGGAGAGCACATTGGTTAATCTCTATATGGCAGAAAACAGCCTCTTGTTGCATCAAATTCTACTCTGCCTTTTTTCTTTTCACTGCTTCACCTCTTAAGTCTTGCTTTGTTCTGTTCCAACTCTTTTTGTGCACAAACTTTTGAGTTCCTCCCTGCAGAGGTTCTGAAACTTTTTGAAGTATTTTTTCAAGCTGAGAATATTGTTTCCTCATATATCCAACCTGATCCTCCTTCAGAGCACCTCAGATCACATTGTGATGTTCTTTAGAACGTTTCTAAGCTTGTTTTTTATTATTTTTGGACTAAACAACATTGATTTCTGAACTTGAAAGACTACAGGCCTGGTTTAAGCTGTAAAAATAAAAAAAAGTGGAATATTGTTTAACTTCTAATGTCGACATGAGAAGAACAGTTTCTGATCCAACATGTCACCCAACGCAATCTAGTTAATATCTGCACTGCAGCTGCTGCCTGAGGGGCTGTCAGTGCAACTCTCATAGACAGAGTTGCAGGGTTTTAACAGTCATCTTGTGGTAAAGGAAGCAAATATACAGAACTATTACTTTTGACATTTTAACAGTTTTAAGAAAATCATCTGTGTAAGAGACATGACATGTCTTGTTTCGTTAGACAATGAGACTGTCTAGGAAGTGGAAGAGATCCGTGTTTGCAGGAGGAAGCCTTTGATGCAACTTATCCAGGTTGTGGAGGGACACGGAGTTCATTGCATATTAGCTGAATGCTCCCGCAGGATTCACAGATCATTTCTCTTCCCTGACATGGTACATGCAGCACTGCCCTGGGGTGCCTGACGGTGCATGACATTGCCACTGTATGTCTGTATGTTTGTGTTGCAAAGAGGATCAAGCCTCCAGCCTTCAGCACCTCCTGCAGGTTGGGAACCCCTCAGGGCCCCTTTTCAACTTAGCCACCTTGTTTGTGTTAAGGCTCTGTAGGATGCTGTGGAAACACAATAACTACATACTTGTTAGGCTGCCCCAGTCTACCAAGTTAGCAGACCTGTAAAATGAGTATTCTGTTACCCTGCAGCTTAAAGATAATACTTCTTTGTAGCAAAGCATGGAGTTATTAGGCTGTGCTGTCACAGGAATTAGAAGCTGTATTAAATTCAGTTCACTTGCAGATAAATGTGAAATGTTCACTTTATGATGGAACACTAAGTAAAATTTTTACCTTAATTATTTCAACTGTTTTCAAAAGGATAGCATTGAGAAGTTATTTTAAAAAAATAATGAGAAACAAACAGAAAAAAAATGCTGTAAATGTGTTTATTTCCAGGTCGGGGGCACTACATAGTATCTGCTTAGGGTGCAGAAATAGCACTGACCATGATCCTACCTTTTATCTGAAAGTATCTCACGTGCATTTTCTCCTTGAATGTGCAAGCTTGTGGAGTCCTACTTCTATTTCCATGTGCAGTTAAGGGCTGTTCATTGCTCTATTGCTATCATTCAGCTGTGCTCCAGTCCATCTGCATCCTTTTTAACCAGGGTAAACATCAGCCTTGATAATTTAATTCCTCCACTTTACCTTACGAATCCATAATGCCTACAGTCATTTACAGAAATTGTTTTGAGTCAAAGCAATGGGTTTCTTTCAACAAAACTGCAAATGGAGATGTCTATCGGACAATATGGGGATAAAGGTAGAAATCCTGGTAAGCTTCACTCGCTGAAGAGAAGTCCCACGTTTTGTCAGCATTCAATAAGCAGATGTAATGCTGTGAGAGTTTACTCTAAAACAGGCCCAGTTTAAATACAGAGTTGAACTTTTTTAAAGCTCTAAAACTCATTTAGTGCACTGAGTGGTTCATTTAAAAATTCAGTTTGCACATTTTGCAATAGATTGAATTCTCTCTTTTTCTCAGAATATAGTGGTTGTTGCCATTTTTCTTAGCTTTTGCTCTGCAACTTGTTCCTACTTTTCTCATGACATGTCTTAACGCCAGACACACCTGGAGTGTTTGTTCCAGGTAGCCCCTATAGGATTAGAAATCTCAGAGATTTTTTATGTGTGGTGGCAAATCATCACTTGTGAAATGTCATCATCAGTATGTCAATATTTTCTTTTCCACTCATTTTGTTATTCCTTGTATGCTGTCTCTTTGCCAGGTCATCATTTTAAGGTCATTATTTGAAATGAAAATTAGACCTAAAATGATTCAGGGTGAAATAAATAGAAAGATAAACACTGGTCCATGTCCAAATTGGTGTCTCTTTAGTGGGCTGAAATAGACCAGTCTATCAAATTATATGTCATGATTGTGCCCTATGTGAACTTCTTTATTTATTTTTAAGTTTTCAGTTCCACTTTGATTTTGGTTATTCTTTGTTTTCTTGTTCATTGGTTTCTTTTCCATTTTGTGCTATATTTCAGCATTGTTGTATTTTTTGAGTTACTCTCTGTTGCCCCCTTGTGCCTGTTTCCTCTCTCTTAGCTCCTTCTAGTTGCTTCTGTCAACACCTGCTCCCTATCAGATAATACGTCCTGCCATTGTCTGTCTCCCATATATACACCTGCTGTCAGTTACTCCTGTTGCTTTCTCGTTGTTACTTGGTTCCTTATGTGTGTTTTCTCCTGACGTCTCCTTTTTTTTTACATTCTGTTCTTGGATTTTGTTTCTGTCTACCATTAAATTAGCAAATACTCAGCTTTGCCTCCTCATCGCTGCATTTGGGTCCTCAATGAACCTCTAACCAACCTGACATTATATAAGCCCCAGGAAACCATTCTAAGTTGGTAGATGCTCTTATCAGTTTAAGCAAATAAATTTGAAACCACCATAATGATTTAGAAACATTCATTTTATTGGGAGAAAAGCTAAAGAAAATAAGAAATTCAGTGTGAGATCTTGTTCATATGCTGCATGACTTCTGCTATTAGTTTTATGTTACCCCCTTCAATAAGAAAATCTGCTCAGAACAGCTGAAATTTCTGTATTTGAGATCCAAAGTCTCCCAGTTAAGGTTAACAGTCAGTGGTTTATTTGTTTTCAGCCATACTATGGTGTCTCCCCCCTCTGCTTGTCTTTAGCCCACAGGCAGTCATGCTTCCTAATGGACCTGCTGACATGCGTTCAGTAGTAATGATTACCTTAAGGGATTTCCCCACCGTTTGTCTGAATGACGGACGCCCGCAAGGACGAATCAATAACCAGCCTGCCGTCGTCTCCCCGGTGACCGTTTTCATCTGAAATTTCTTCCGTTGTTTTGGATGAACGCTTCTGGCTCACTGCTCAGGGCCTCTTTTCCTCTGTCTTTGATTCCTCTCTGCTTTTCCACTGCAACAAATCATCTACACCGACAACAGCTCCCTTAAAGTTGTGCTTTTTTCTTTATTGAAAGTATATAAAGAATGCAGCTAAGTATTGCATTGACAAGAACAAAAAAAAGCAGCCTAGTACAGACTTTTCCATTCATGCCTTGGGGTTTTCCTCTCAGAGAGCAATATTTCTCTTTTAATCACTTCAGCTCGATAGTAATGCTGTTTGAATTCATTTTTATCTTTTCCAGAGGCAATTCAAGTTCATTTGTTGAAACCGCTGTTGAATTTGATTACTGTAAACCTCTTTAGCAAAGACTGAAACCAAAAGCAAATTTGCTGCTATTGTATTTCTCACAACTGTGAAAATCAAATTATTGTGAATATCAAAAAGTAGTGCACAGCAATAAATTCCCCACACTATGAGGGGAATTTTATCTCATTCTGGATTCGGAACAGAAGAAAGTGAGAGCAGAATGCAAGAAATCCTCCTCAGGAACGACCGTTTGAGCTTTTTGAGCAATTAGTTTGGTGCTGGTCATTGATTAGTAATTTCGTCAGGGTTAAAGCAGGGTGGTTAACAGACGTCTTCTAAATCCTCTTGTCTTCATCAGGCCTTATTCCCCACTAATGAGGTTTATTAGATTACAACTCTACCTCACACGTCTAACAAAACGATTAAATTGGCAGGGCTGTGCTGCGAATATGTTTTTGTTTTTTTTTATAGTTCCCCAGCAATGAGTGAAAGTTGGGAAAATGTGAAGCGCTAAGCAGGAATAAGTCATTGGACATGCTGAATCTGGCCTGGAGGTGCAGGAACACTCAAAGAGGTTTTGCAAGGCTTCTAAATGGAAGTGACGTGACAGCGCTAATGAGACGGCCTCGCATTACGAGTCGACTCCTGCCTGGGGAGCACATTACAGCTGACTTAATGAAAAGCAGATATGGTACACAGACACTTTTGTAGCTGAGCGATGAGAACAGCTGAGGAACAAGCTACCACCGCGTGTGAGCGGTTTGTTAAAGAGGCTGACAGGTCAAGCCACTGAAAGTGCCAGGGATAAATGCTCAAGGCTGTCATTACGCATCTGTGGGGCTTTGCCCCTGAGCGATCAGCTACATTAAACTATAGTATAATCAGAATTAATCTGTCCCAAATCATTTTAAAAAAAACTATCTGCCATCACAGCAATTGATGAAAAGCTAATATTCGCCTTAGAATCAACATGTTGTGGATTTTAAAAGACTATTTAAACCTTGTCTGCAAGACATATGATTAAAATTGGCCTTACAGTAAAAGTTAAGGTGCAAACCTCTGGGTAAATAGTGATCAGCATTGTTTCATTAGATGGAACCTGAACTAACTGATCCTTCCGAATAATAATTGAACTTTATTGATCTCATATTGGAGAAATTTACCTCTGTATTTAACCCATCCACTTTGGGAGCGGTGGGTTGCCATTGTGGGTTTAGTGTCTTGCTCCGAGAGCCAGAGTGGCAGTCTGTGGGAGTGGGGCTCGAACCCACAACCTCAGGATTCCAAGCTCCATGCCCTAACCACTTGGCCCCCACTCCTCCAAATTGTGCATGCAACAAGACCAGGGCCTTTGAGATATGACACATGCTAAAAGGACGATAATCATTTAATATAAATCATGTTGGTTTACTTCCTCTCTTTAATTTAATTACTTCGAAATCAAATAAGTTGAATTCTATGCTGAGTTTTAAATGTTCTTAAAATTACTAATGAGGCTGATGAAAGTATTCAATTTTAGATTCAGTTTACAGTCTGCTGTATAACAGTAGTTATCTTTAGCATTGGAACCTGGTTGCACATCTGTCCATCCTTTCATCGGTCATTTTTTCACTTATCTGAGATCTATTTGTGGGGGGGGGACAGGTCTTGGAGCAAACTATTCGAACTCCAGGAGCTATAGTCCCTGTAGCATCTCAGTGCTCCCAGCCTTTCCTCCTAATAGAAAATTCTGGGAAAATGTCCATCGGGAGGAGCACAGGGCGCATCCTAGATGAACCACCTCAGCTGACTATTTCTTGGCTTTAGAGCTCCTCCTGGATGAGAAACTCTTCACTCTACCTCTAAAGGCTGATTTATGCTCATAAACCAGCTCATTTGGTTGTGTGTCGCAGTTAACAGAGATATGCCCCCGCCCCTTCCGCAGACACTCTGCTGCACCTCTCCAAAATTGTAGGTGACCGCAGAAAGTGCTGCAGTGGGGAGGCCTCTGATTGGTCAAATCTACATCCGCTCTACTCTATGCGTATTTCCTGTTTAGTACCTTACTATCTTGTTTTGTTTGTATGTCTGGCATTGTGAAAAACGACTCTTGAAGATGGACCAGCTAGAAGACCGAGGTGCGCATGAAAGCTGAGTCCCTTTTTCCACCCGGATCGCCGCTCTTTTTCGCGCTCATGTC
>NW_015150541.1:742451-751202 GCF_000732505.1 Cyprinodon variegatus | reverse complement strand
GAAAAATATCTTCATCATACCTGCGACAAGCTCACTGCGACACAGTGCTGCGGGAGTATAACCAGCCCTTAAGGCCGTGTTTAACCGTCCAACAGAGGAAGCTTATTTCAGCCAATTGTACCAAGAGTCTCGTTCTTTCTATGTGTCCTGACTATAAGTGAAGGTGGGCCGATAAAATGAGAACTGTTCTTTTTGGCTTTGCTCTTTCTTAATCATAAACTGGAGGAGCGGGCACATAAGTGCAAACAAATCCGTTAACTCTCTTTCATTCTGCCATTCCCTCCCGCCATGAGTTTTTAATCAGAGTTAGGGATGTTACTCTAAAAATGAACTTTTTATTCTTTTAACTTTACAAAATGTTGCCTATGCTTTCAGTTTAGGCATGCTATCAATAATTTTTAAGGGGGTTCTCTGTCATAAACTTATGTCTACCTTGTTGTTTCGCTATTATATATGTTCAGAGCATTATGATGTACCTGATGTACCTGAATATTGGGATTGTCGAGTGTCATACTGATTGTTGTATGTTGAAGGTGTCTCCCTCCTGCACCAGGTTGTCCACTGACCTCTAGGCTGAATTCTATGCTGTTTCTTCGGCCTTTCAGTTTTGGTGAAGCGTGTTTGGCTGCACCAAGCTCTTTCTATTTGCAGATGGAACAGAACTCTGTGAAGTGTTAAAAGCTTGGGATACTGTTTTCTAACCCAACTCTGCTGTTCCTTTTTTAAAACTCTGACCAGTCAGACATCTCTCATTTGAATTGGACTTAAAGCAACTAGAAATGATGTATTTGCCGATTCAGGAATCTCAGTAGTTAAGGAAGAGTTTTATCTGTGCTTAACGCCTGGTCCAATGTGTTGACAACCTGCTCTAGTCAGGCCTCAGTCGAACTGTTGCTGAGTGATGGACTCTGACATCTATTGACTGGGAAAGAAGAGCAGAGGGGAGTAAATAGAGGGTCACTAGAAGGTGTGTGTCAAAGGAGGGAGGTTGCAATTGTCCGTCCAGCTCTCCACAAGACACAAGTCACACCTCATTAGGTGGTAGTGGAAAAGACAGTTCTGTCTGCAGAGAAGGCACCATCTTTCAGCCACAAACACACACACACATGCTAACACACTCTGCTGCCCCAATTACCCATATCCTGTCCCTCGAGCTGACTGGATGAGTTATGCTGACAGGCATCCCTCTGAAAAAGGAGGGGAGAAAGTCCAAAGAAAAGGATGGATGGAAAGGAAAGAGGGGGAAGAAGTGATGGGAGGCTGAAAGCGGGGGGAGAAGAACAGAGGACAGAAAATAGACAGAGAGGTGATAGGGGGTGCGCATCAGGCTGCACAAGGCAGAATGAATCATGTCTTCCTGTCACCTGCCACACACTGTAAATGGATGGGCCTGCAATCTCACCATCACCGCCTTATCTGTACAAAAAAAAAGTTAGCAAAAAGGGGAGACAGAAAAAAATTTGGCAGTTTCATCTGCTGCAAACTCACCATAATTTGTTACATTTTGTAAAGACAAATATGACAGGAGGGAATTACTCTGCCACTATGGTAGCAGCCATTTGCAAATGCCATAAAATGCAGGTATAAATCTTCTCCACAGATCCACTTAATCTTCGACTCACGGGCTCTGCAGCGGCAGCTGTCTCCATCAAAGCTTGTGTTTACAGTGAGACTTCAGTCTAGGAAGTATTGTAGAACAGTGATAGAATTGGCTGGTACAGCGAGGTGACTGATGTTTTCTTTGATAGTGAAAAACAGCTGTGATGGGTGGAAGATGATTTTGACAAGTCTGTACTGAGGAGTCAAAGATTTTTTTTTACATGTTTACAGCCACTACATGGTTTACAGCAAAACATGGTTTACAACTTCATGGCCAACTCTGGAAAGAAAAAAAAAAACTAGAAAAAGTTCTGGGAAAGAATTCAGTTTTATTAGTTTTTCAACAAGAGCAAAAAATAAGTGAACTTCCAGATTACCAGATTACCCCAAGGTTGTAGGGGAATCTGTAAACAAAAGAGGTGAAACAAATATATATGTTTGAAGGTGAAATTCTGACATGGATTTTGAAGATTTTTCATTGAGCCAGACCTAGGGCTGGATGATATAGACAACAGCATATCGATAAAAAAAATGCAATTTCATCGATATTGATGATTATTCTTAAAGATATAAAACCATTTTTAAAATGCAGCTATGGCCATTTTATGATATTGCTAAATCATTTACTTTTAATAAAGAACAGAAAAACACAGAATTCCAATTAAATCTTTATTTAACCAACTTTTTTAACCATAACTGAATTTTTTTTTTTTAAGAAAAATAGCTCAACTTAAGAGACCTGAGTTATGTTATGAATACTTACTTCTCAGGTTCCATTTCTGTCTATTAGGGTCCTATAAAATCCATTTTATTTTTTCCCAAATTCCGTTTTCTTTTTTCCCAAATTCCGTTTTAATTTTTTAAAATTCTGTTTTTTCCGTTTTAATTTTTGCAAATTCAGTTTTTTTTACCCTTTACTGTTATTTCAGTCGTAAAAAGAATGTGCTTTTAAAGTTAATGATTAAAATGTACATAAATAAAATAGGAAGGACCTTAAATTTATTGGTAGGTGAAGTTGGCGAAGACTGCTAACATTTTCAGGTAGGGCTTCTCCCTGTTTGCAGTGCTTCTTTAGAAACTGATGCAGTTTTGTCATCTTTTCCAAAGGGATGTCAGCCTCAGCAAACATAGCGACAAAATCTTCAACAAACTCTTTTCTTGAGTCTGAAGACTTGAATGTAGCAGTAAGGCACGTCTGTAGGGACGTGGTGGCCTTGCTAGCGTTATTGTACTTCTCCTTGTTTTTCACATGGATTTTGGATGAGAAGTGGTCATGTATTTTTGCGTTTCCAATCAATGGAATGTTGACAAAACTTGCAAAACAATAGTTCACCTGACACGTAAAAGTCACGAGAGAACTGCTCGGCTCTGTACTCAGGTCTTAGCGTTGTGTTTCTCAACTTTTTCTCCGAAAGCGGAGCTGTGGAGAGCCGCTTCGTCATTTTTTCAATGTTTTGATGGGGGAGGGTGAGTGGAAATGACGGAGCGGGAGGGGTTGTGTCGCCCAGATTTGCGTCCCCCGGTGTGCTTTTCCCCCAACGTACGTTATTCTCCCACACAAAAACAGAATTTCATTTCAAATGTAGAATTTCGGCGTTTACAGTAGATTCCGCGTTAATTTGCCAATTCCGTGATTCCGTTTTCGATTCCGTGATTGCGGAAATTATAGAGCCCTAGTCTATGTGGTAAATTGAGAGGCTGAGGTAGGGCTCGAATGTGCGTCTTGATGGTATGTCAAAGTAAGACACAGACTGACGCTCATTTTGCACTGAGCAGTTTTTCTTTTACTACTTTTATTTTAGAGAGTAAAAGAAAAACTTGTTGCCCGTAACTTCGTATAGATCGAGTGACGAGTAGCAGTTTAAAGGTTTTTCAACTGCAGACAACGGTAAGATATCCTTCGCTATGAAGCACGTTACTGCATGAGTAATGTCCTCATGCCGCTTGGATGCTTTGCAAGATTTATCACAAAGAAGGAAGCCCAGTTTAGCTTGCTTTGCCCACTTTGTTTTGGCAGAAGTTCCCGAAGATTCCTCGACAATGTGGAACTATGCCGGGCCGACACAGCTCATGCTCCAGCACGTGTTAGAGGCTTAGCTTATAAGACAAGTTGACATGTTGGTTGTGTTACAGTAGCAGCCATTCAAAATTTCCCCACTTTCTTTTATGGGCCCTCGGCTGGTCCCCTACAATCCCTTTTTAAAAATCAATCTTTGTATTAAAATATTCTTTCTGTCATGGTTTGTGGACTTTAAGAGCTAAAAAGAAGCATAATCTCCTGGTCAGACCCTGCGATTCAGTGAAAGGGTGGAACAGAGTAAAAAAATTAAGCAGGAGGGGGTCACTCCAAAGGATGGAAGTTGGAGGGGATTTCACTGGGAGTTGGAGGGAAGTGGGCTGGCATTATCCAACTATAGAAAAGGACTAAGTGGGCTTATTATATATAACAAGCATTCATGATTAAATGTTTATCCTGGAGCAAAATGTCACATAGTAGCATGAGGTGATGAAGGAGCAGTGAACACCCACACAGCGTGGAATTCACTGTGCGCCGCTTCACCCCCTTCACCGCTTGGTTTAGGTTTTGTTGCATGGATGAAATTAAAGAAACACGATAAAGGAATCATTCTATGGTGGACGTGTTTCTGTTGGGAGGAGTTGATTGAGTCATGAGTTCATTGCAAAATTCTTTATAACATCTATCCTAAAAATAATGAAATAGCTAAATATTTTTGAAATAAATCCAAATTGTTTCTTCTGCAATATTGAACCTGAAATAATTCCTCCACTATTCTTCACATAACCACATCCTTCATGAAAAGCAATAGAGCAGTAGTTATCTCAAAAATGAAACTCCAGCATAACCCTCTTTGGCCATAGCATTATCACATTTTTTACACACCCAAACAAGGAACTGGCAAAACTAGTTAATCTATTTATATTATTTGGAAATTTTCCCATTCATAGAAGTATATTCAGTACAATGAAACCATCTTTATTTGCTTTACAATACTGAAATAAAGAAATGCATACAATCTGGAAATCATATAAACAATTAAAAAATTAACTCCACTTTATTCCCAAGTCAGCTGCTGACCTCACTCGGTTTGAAGGGATCATTTTAAGGGTTGGACACTTCCTCTAGCTCTTAAAATTATTGGGAAACACTAACTTTACACTCACAAAACCAATTTCTAGGGTTCAAAACGAGTGCAAGTGAGAGAAATTGGACTGGGCCTTAAAGTAGCTTTCAATGGCTATGAGATGTGGCTTTTATCCATTTAGGTAAAAACCTTTTCAAGCATAATGGGATATTTTGATAACTTAAAACCTTGTTTTGGGGCAGGATAACTTTAGCTAGTGCTTATTTATATGTAGAGAACATTGAAAGTTGACCATCTGCCACCATCATAAAGGATTTCATGTTTATATATCAAAATCTGCAACCTGTTTCTAAGCCAAACCACTCAAACCTTTAGCTGTCCGTTCTTATGTTGTGAATATCTTCCTTCAGTTTTTCTAGACCAGTTCAGTTTGAAATGTGATTTGATTTTGAGGCATTAACAACAGCAATGAGAAATGATCACAAAATGAGCAGTATTATTAGTGCCTTAGACAGTGAGTGATGAGTCTGGTGTCTGCCTTTAATTTATGCTCGGCTACTTTGTCTTGTCACTGCTGTTCAGCTCGAAGGATTTTACTTTGAGCTGAAGGAAGGCAGGTTAGAGCGGGGCAGCGAGAGAGAGTGGAGGGAAGTAAAATAAAACTGGAAATGTGACTGTAATGCAGCTTGTGAGTGCAAGCGTGGATTTTCTACTTCCTCTCTGACCAAATCCCACCATTTCAGGAGATTAACCTCGGCATGCGATAAATGTTCGACTTCTTCCTCCCCTCCAATTTCCTTGGAGCTAGAAACTCCAGAAGCCAGCACGGCATGTAAGATAAAAAATGATCACCTAATTCACTCAAGCACAAAATACAATTCTGGAGAGATGAGGGGAAAAGCGGCAAGGAGGGAGAAAGAGAGGGAAAGGGGTGCACAACCTCATCCGCCGTTCAGAAAATTTCCTCCATCAATTATTATTAAATGAAGCACTTATTCAGGGGGACCTGTGCATAGCAAAGAGGTCGCGGCTCTGGGATTGTGAAAATTCTTCTTTTTCTCTTATCCTGTGGGATTAATCGTATTGTTCGTCTCTGCCTGCGCCCCTCCGTACACCTCACTTGGCAGCTGCACTGAAATGCCGTTGATTGCTGAAGGTGCCCTCTGCAGATTGCTGCTGCTACCGTGCCATTTAAACGAAGCTGTTAATAAAATGTAGCAATGATTGCCTTTCAGTCACCCCCCGAGTTTCAGCTTTAGCAGATGGCTCTATAGGACAAATTCAGGATTTAGTCTATCAAACTATGCTTAAACGTTAAAGTTAAAGAAAAAACAGATTTTTTTTACTGTATTTTCCTGCTGTGAATTAGAATACTACTGAATAAAAAATGAAAATGGACATTACCTTCCATTACCTTAACTTTGTTTTACAAAGGTTCTTCACATAGAAGTTGGACAAAATCTGTGAAAAATTAAGTTGTTTCAAAACAACAGAACATTTTGTGTCATGTGGGAATTTTCCATAAGTCAAGAATTAAAATGTGATTGTTAGACTTTGACAACAGGTAATAAAATTAGGTAATTTGACTATGATAAATAACGTATAGAATATTGTCATAAAAGGTCTTAATCAATTCCAAATTGGAGGGTTTCAGAAAAAAAAAGATAATTATAAAATACCGCAACTACAGTTACCGTCTATTACAAAGAACAATTCTAACTTGCTCTCACCATAATTCTAACAATAAATAAAAACAAGAGAAGGAAACTTGCCTCTTTCATGATATGACCTGGTTTGTTTATGATCTAGTTAGTTTACCACGATACAGGTGGCATAGAACGGGCGGTACGGTACGGGTGGAACGGGCGGTACGGTACAGGTGGTATGGGCGGTATGAAACGGGCAGTATGTCACGGGTGGTATGGAACAGGCAGTACGGTACAGGTGGTATGGGCGGTATGGAACGGGCAGTATGTCACGGGTGGTATGGAACGGGCGGTACGGTACGGGTGGAATGGGCGGTATGGAACGGGCGGTACGGTACGGGTGGAATGGGCGGTACGGTACTGGTGGTATGGAACGGGCGGTACTGTACGGGTGGTATGGGCGGTATGGAACGTACAGTACGGGTGGTATGGGCAGTATGGAACGGGTGGTATGGGCAGTACGGTACGGGTGGTATGGACGTTATGGAACGGGTGGTACGGATGGTACGGGCGGTATGGTACAGTTGGTATAGGCGATATAGAACTGGCGGTACGGTACGGGCATACCATGCTTTGAAGATTGCAGTTGTTGGATTTACAGCTCCTCTTGTTAGAAATAAACCTGCCAGACTCAATAAACTGCTGGAACCACCCAAGATTATTTTGTCAGATAAAATTTGCCTCTCCTGATCTTTTAAAGCTTTTTTATTGTTCTTTAACCCCACCTTCACTTAAAATTGCTTATATTTGTCCTACTCTATTAAATGACCCTCATATCTTACGGATCTTAGATTATTATGAAACTGATTATAATACATTACATCCGGCCTTTGCTTGGCCATAATATGCCTCCTACTCAGCTGATTAATGCTCATGGACATATTTGGGGTCTAATTAACACCTCCTAGACTACTTTTACCACTAAACATACTTCCTTTGATACGTGCGTCTAATGAGACCATCAGTGATATAGCCACAGCCGGTGATAGAAGAGGTGAGCAATAGTAAGTGGGTGGATTGTGATGATGATAACAAGAGTTAGGTCAAGATAAGTTAAGATTTTCCACTAAAGCAGATGCTTGAATGCCAGAGGTACGGCCATACTTCCAGCGGGCAGAATTATGTGAATATTAACAGGGAAGTGCGGAGGGGGACCTGTGCAGACCGTTCCCACTGGCAAAGCCTGCTTTGTGTTGAATGTATGCCACACAGCTGTGCCGCTCTGCATCCTTCTGATAAAAAGAGAGAAAAATAAGGCCCGCTCAACGAAACACCAACATTAGTGAGGAATGACTGTTTAAAATGTCAGTTGGCCAAAAGGCCACCATAACTGATGACCACTTTCTCTCCACGATGGGACTCTGTCCTTAATCAAACAGCAACTCCTTGTTTGTGTCCGAATATAAACTGAATATATTAGTTTCTAAAGACTATAGATGTACTGATATTTTTTTGAAAATGTTTCAATATTGATATGCAATATTGTTGTTATGGCCAATAATTGTAATGTACAGACATGTATTTTTCCATTTAATACTTTGAAAAAAATGTTTTCTACTAAGACTTTAATTGATTCTATATATAATTGTTAATATGTGGATACTGTTATATACAGATATAAAATGGTCAATCATTTCAAAGAAAATCCATTATATAGGTGGAAAAAAGTACTTGAATGAACAGTATAGGGGTGGGACATATATTGTATGTATGTATGTATGTATATATACACATGTGTATACACACATATAATGTATATATATATATATGTATGTGTGTGTGTGTATATATATGTGTATATATATATATATATATATATATATATATACGTATATATATATATATAAATAGCGTGTGGGGGTGTGTGTACTTATTTTTGCAAGGGGCTACAAAGATCATCGGTGTGGTATTTACATTTGGATTTCTTCCAGCTTAATTCTAATTTTTAATTTCCTCATAAGTAAATAATTACAACCAGACTTGAATTTCCCGTCTGCTGAAGAGAAGATGTTTTAAGCTTCATAATTATACCTACATATACTACGTCTTGCCTTGTCGTTGACCTGGATGATTTCCCAGGTCCTGGCAGGTGTTTGTAGTATCCTCTGATCATTCACAGCAGGAATCACCTTATTAGAAAGTCTGTCTTAAGGCTGCAGAAAATTTAATTAACTGATCTGAGAATTTCTGGAAGTCTGAGATCAAGAGCTGCTTGGTCAGTCTTTTTAGGAGTATAACAGCGCCGTGCTTTTGCACACTGTTCAGGGGAAAAAAGCTGCCAGGTAAGATGAAAAACAGACGATGGAAACCGCAGTGAAGTTGGTTTGAAGTTGGATATTGGA
>NW_015150541.1:740796-742212 GCF_000732505.1 Cyprinodon variegatus | reverse complement strand
TATTTATGATTAAAAAAAATTATATTTCTTCAATAGCTTCCAAGTCATTTGATCCACTGGATACAAATCTGTGTGAAATGATTCTTCTATATTAGCCTGATGAGGGACACTCATTTTTGTTCCCTTTTAAGCCTGTTTGTATTTAAGATTTTTTTGTGATATGTTTCTATATTCATTAAACAGCTTACAAGTCATGACCCAATGACTACTAACTTAGCCTGATGGGGCACACCTATTTTTATTCCATTTTAAGCCTTTTTATATATTTTAAGTTTTTTTTATTATAGAAAGTTATTTTTCTTCAATCGCTTTCAAGTCCTTTGTGTGGTCCTTTGCTACATGTCTCCCCCCCTCTCATACCCGCTTTCCTGTCAGCCTACTTTCCAAAATACAAGCCACTAGTGCTGTAAAAACTTACAAAAATAAATACATAAATACCAGCATGTGAAAAAGAACAGAAGTCAAATTCTTTTTACATGCTGCAAAATGCACATTTAAAGGATTCGATGCAATGTACACTTTTAAGAAAAGAACAATTCCCAAATCATAAGACCGAAAAATGTGTTTCACAGTGGAATGCTTTGGTGAAGTCAAAAACTATAATAAAAACATAGACCATTCAGGCCAGCAAAATACCAGAGAAGAGGTAAAATTGGCAAAGCTTTGGCAGTTGGTGTCAGCTATTACCATTATTGCTGATGAAGGTTCCCAGTCATCCAGGTCATAGTCATTCCGTAAAACACTGGTTTAAGGATTTTGACTCAACATCTAAGGCAATCATACCCCAGTATTCTCTACCTTGATGCAACAGGCAGCGTTGTCCAGAAAATCCCTGATCAAGACAATCAAGTTTTATATTACGCTTTAGTTTTGCCAGGCACGGGCAAGGATAAACCAGCTTTGCCTGCCATAGGACTGATCACCAACAGCCACAGTATTCCTTCCATTTGTCATTGGTTAATGGAACTCAAAAAGAAGATGTCACAAATGACAAAACTACAAATTGCACAGGTTGAGACAGACTACAGTTGGGCTCTAATGAGTAGCGTGCTGATGTCTTTTAACAAGGAAGATATTTATGTGTACCGTGCTAGAGCATTTAGCATTGTGCATGGATGCACTGGTGGCATGACAAACTTCGCTGTGTTGCATCTATGCTCTGCCCATGTCTTGAAAGCTGTGACACAAGAATTTGGCAGAAAAAACATCAGACCGAAGCATACAGGAGTATACAACATTCTGCTTTGCTTACCTACTCAACTGCTCAAGTATGTGGCATGTTTTATAACGTGTGTACTATTTGATGCAAAAGATTGTACCCATTTAGCTAAAGCAAGCCAAACCAACCTCAACAGCTGCATTTCTCAAAGTCAGAAAAACAAGGATGAAGAAAGTCACTAATACCAGAAGCTGATG
>NW_015150541.1:724014-738011 GCF_000732505.1 Cyprinodon variegatus | reverse complement strand
TTATAGTAACAGCATTGTCGGAGAGTCACCTTTCACACGACCTTTTCAAGTAATACGGGACCAAACGGAGTGTGACTTTATGTCTGATGATTCAGCAAACATTAAAAGCCCTTTACACTTGTCCTGATATAATTCATGTTCTGCTGAAAAACCACATGGGGATCATCCTACTGTGGGAGTGGTTTGTTGCTTGGAGCAAAACCAGAGAAACCAACTGCCATGTGGAGATATGGTTTGGTTTGGTGAAAAAAAACATCCTGGCAAAGAAGTACAGGCAGAAGTACTGTCAGAAGCATCATGAATAACTTTCATATTAACACCGATATTCTGTTGAATTAACATAGAATAAAGGGAGAGGGGTGAAAATACACCAAACATGTATTCTGTCACAATAATAACCATAGAATTTGCAAACAACCAAGTGCTTTCAACATTTTTGTTGTCTTTGTCAATTGTGCAGAAAGCTCTAAAACTAAAACATTACATTGTTTCATGTTTTTTTTATTTAGGGTGACCAGAAGTCCTCTTTTTCCCAGAGTACTTTTCAAACTGTCAGGTCTAAGCACCTAAAACATCATACATACATACATACATACATACATACATACATACATACATACATACATACATACATACATACATACATACAGGGAAAGAAAGACGGCACAGAGACAATTAATTAGGTTTTACTCGCGAGGAGAGTAGAAGGAGACTGCAGAGTTCACAAATCTCCAACCCACTCTGCCGGTCTTCAGCTTTCTCCTCGCTATTTATTGAAGTCAGGGGATGTCCCTAATTACACAAGCTGAGGTTTAACTAAGGGAAAGAGAAACAAAATTATCTTACTTTAAACCTCAGCACATATGTTGAAACAAAGCATGTGGTTGTCTTACAATTGAATTGTTCCAAGAATACATGTTTAGAAGAAACATGTGATAGAGGATGTTCAGGCCTCTTTTACAACCCAACATGTGATAGAGGATGTTCAGGCCTCTTTCACAACCCTTTGCATGACCTTTATCTGGAACGATCTTTAGCAAGAGTTAATAAACGATGAATCACACATTATACTTCATAATAGTTCATTAGTACACAACCCATGAAACACAAATGGAGTATAAATAAAATATTTTTAACACATACCTAAAAAAATATCCGGGGGGAATTTCAAAATCATCCAGAATTTTGGTTGACTTCAATGTAGCAGAAAGGAGCCATCAGAACCGCGGTAAAGTTGGTTTGAAGTTGGATATTGGATAGTCAAGCTCCGCAGAGTCAGCGGGATCTAGCGAACGGTTGATCCGACTGAGGGAATCAGATATCGGCCTCTGCCTCTCACCACACGCGGTGGTGCAGTCAGGAACCATCAACAAATCTTTGAACCAAGCACTCTTCAGAAACAAATATCATTAAATTCTTTATCTTATGACCAGCTAAGACTAAACTAATATAAAATCATTCCAATAGATCACACATGTAAGGCACACTAGCTTTTATGCAATTTTAAGCTATTTTAAGCTTTTTAAAGACAAACGTTGAGACTTTTCTTCAATAGCTTCCAGGTCATGTGACCTACTGACTCAAATTCTTTGTGAAATTGTTTTACTAAATTATCACAAATTTTAGGGCATCCATGCATAAGAAATGTTAAAACTTTAAGAATATGTTTAAAAGTTTCCCTTTTCGTTCATATTTCAGTCTGTTTTCTCATCAGTGTGCGAGAAGGGAGGTAATTCTCAGCATAACACCTGCGTCTTTATAGCTGGATCCATGTCAGCACGTCACGTTCGATGTGGTAATTTCACAGTACGCCTACACAGGTTGGGAGACTAATTTGTTCTTTCCCCCAGATATACATTCTTGCTAAACTATCAAGGTAAAAGTCATCATTAGTATAGATCCAGCTCCCAACTCAGCAGTGAGAATAGATTAACGGTGATATATTTTTTTAACACCCGATAAGAGTCTGGCGTTAACGCGCTGCATTAACGCCAATAATGGCCCACCACTAATTTAAACAGAATTTATTTATTTATTGAACAGATTTGTATAATCTACAACAGTTTTGTAAAAAGCGTGATGTGTCAAGTACAACTGAACTTAAACAACAAAAGTAAAAGACATAGAAACATGTGAAGAAACCCAACCTAGCGTGATTGGGTTAGACAAGTCCTTCCAGCCAACAGTTTTAAAATTCTTGCATAGCGTTAATGAAACGTTCTCACGTTCTGTGGCACCGGCTATGTTTGCTAGATTGCCTTGGATGCATTATGCGGAAGAGACTGATCATATTTTATGTTTTGTTTGTCTGAAAGCAGTCAGAAAAAAAAGTCATACCTAGAGATACATTTATCAAAGACAACCCCTTTGTGAATGCAGGCTTTTCAAATTGGCGTAAAAGCTACTGAAATGTTTTTTAATGTGAAGTTTAATTAATAGCACATAAATTCACCTGAGAAATGATTAATATGATTAATGATGTCTGTGGGTTACAGACCCTGTTTGCATGCACTGAAGTGTATATGACAAAATAGTGAATCTCAGTTTATTTATTTTTTCTTTATTGTTTTTAAATAGGCCTATAGGCTCATAGGTCTTGTATCCAAAAAAAATAAAAAATTCACAGCACCGCCTGTTTAAAATTACTTCCCTGCTAAATTTTATTCACTAGAGGTGCTAGACAGAAGATTTCCAAGTTTAAGCTTTCTTTAGAAGGGAAGCCCACTTATATGTTGTGTGTATATTGACCTTAAGAAATTATTTTATATATCCCAAATTAACCTAATCATTGGATTAAAAGCTACACAGTATAGCTTTGGAAAAAAAATAAAAAACACAAGAAGCATACATTGTTCTAATCACCTGTAAATAACATCCTACACATTGCTATGAAAACATTCCTATTCAGGTGAGATGCTTACATATTTACAAGCTTCACTGTGATACATGAATTAAAGCATGCGGACAACACAAGGCATTTTCATAGAATATAGTTCTTAAGAAACCAGCAAAGGAATGTCACCTCAGTAATGGACAGGTGGTTTGCAGCTGTTGTAGATACAGAAGAAAGATTATTGACTACTATTCTCTTCACTCGTCTCCTGTAGGACCAGGTGGTACCTGAGGAGACATATGTTTCAACAACATTATTTTGTGCTATGTTACTTTTCCTGTATTGCTCTCTTTTGGTACATCAATGCAAAAGCCAGCACAATATTCCTAAAGAATCCCACACAACTGTTATCAGAGCTCCAGGACTCCAAACATGCAGCCCAAAGAACACAGTAATTCTACCTTGAAGACAGTTATGAAGTGATTGTAGAGATAAAAACATAACTTGAAAAATAACGATGCAGCTTATATTGAAGATCCATAAACTAAAGTGCTTGTAATTTTGAGAAGTTAAATATAACATAATATGGCAACATCAGTTGTCATGAATCAAATTACAAAATAAAATTGTAAAAATATTATTATAATAGGGAAATTTAATTTTCAATCAAACAGCAGTTTGTCTGACCAGACTGCATGTGTTTTCTACATTTTGGTAAGTCTTAAATCATTCTCCAAGGGATCCTGTAGGCGAAAGCATTGATGGAAGCCTTTCCTGTTATTCCAAATATTGTCATGATCTGGCCTGTTTGCTCCTCTTTAATTGATGATCTATTTCACCTGTCGTTTTCCCTCCCTGCCTCAATTATAATTTATTCCTCTCACCTGTTTCCTCTTGGTTATATTCAGTTCAGCCTGAGCATTCAGTGCCAGATCATTATTTGTCTTTCTGTTAGCGTGTCTGTTCATGTTCTGGATCCTGGCGGCCAGTGGAAAGAGGGATTTGTGTTTGTCTCGTCTCCTGATCATCACTGTTCTTCCCCCGTGCAGTCCTCTGGGTTTTTGGCTCTATATGTGGGAGGGTTCAGCTTTTATCTCAGTAAACCTGGCTACAGGGAGGAGACCAGTTTAAAGTCCTGCATCAAGTTCTGGTTCCACGTCCTGTCTCGGCTACCCTCTTCCACTGAGCCTGCTCTTCTGCACCTGATCCTGTGTGCTCCTGTGCGTGACCGCCTGGTCACACTTTCGGACCCTGTCAGACTCTGAACCCTCCTGGGAGCTTGTGGATGCCTGGAAGTCTGGATCCTGCCACCTGTTCCGTTCCTGCCTGATCTGGATCCTGTTCCTGTCTGTTCTGGATTCCTGACCAGGATCGGCTTCCAGCATGTCCAGCATGTCCCAATCACAGAACTGCAGCGCTGCAGTTCTGTGATTGGGCGGTGCCCCGCTCCCCATTCTGCAGTGTCTGTGAGCCACAGCTCCACTCCGTTTATTTAATAAACCTTTTTGAACTTTCCTACTGACTGTCTCTCCTTGAATACTGGGTCCACCTGTCCTCGGGTTCATGACAAATATGGAATTTGACACAAGTAAAAAGGCAATAAAAGATGAAAGAAGAGCTCTTGCTATTCAAATCCTGAAAGCCACAGGTGCATAATATGTACCCCATTAATAATATATATAATCATTCTTTATAATATTTGGTTGTTTTCCTTTGTTGATTAGTGTTTGATGAACAGCCATGCTGTGCAATTTGTGCTGCCTGCAAGCTCCCAGTTTATAGACCTCCAATTACAGACTGGGTGAGAGTAGGAGTTGTCATTGTGTAAATTTGAAGTATAAATATGGACAAACACCAGGTAGTCTGGAATGTGTAATTTATAGATGACAAGCAAATAAACACCCTACTCTGTGACAGGAGAGGAGCATGTACTGTATCACTATACGTATGAACCGGTATCTTTTCTGTTGTGTTTCAACAGATCCAGCATGATAGCTGTGACAGATGGTTCCGTGCACTGTGCCTTGTTCAACTTTTTTATTTTCTTTAGTCTAACTGCTTTTAATATTCTTTTTTGTTTCTGCATTTTTTTTATTTAATTTTTTTATTTTTTCCTACTTGCTTTGATTCTGTTTTATTTTCCTATATTTTAATCATGTAAAGCACTTTGCATTTTATTTGTACTGAATTGTGTTATACAAATACATTTGCCTTGCCTTGCCTTGACGAGAGCAGAATATGAGAAAGCAAAGAAAAGCAGTTGGAATTCTCCACTGCACAACAAATATGCAAACTTTGTACTTAGTTCAACATTGTTAAAGATAAATACTTTGTTAAAAATAAATAATTTAAAACTGTACTTTGTTTCAACATCAAGGCTGTGCCTTATCTATCTAGTGTTGTAGAACAATTTCACATAGATTTGTCAGTGGGTGATATGGCTTGGAAGCTAATGAAGAAATATTTAAAAAAAATTGCTATAAAAACGTCTTTAAAAATATATAAAATGGATTAAAATTGAATAAAAGTGAGTATGCCTTTTGAGGGTAATGTAATAGAACAATTTCACAGATGTTTTGAGTCAGTGGTTCACAAAGCTTTTGAAGAAAAGTAGTTAGAAAAAAGTGCCAAAATATGTTATAAAATTTAAAATAGCTTAAAATGGAATACTGACAAGTGTGCCTTACAGATGTTACCTATTGGCATGCTTTTATAATAGTTTTGTCTTAGCTGATCACAAGGAATTTATGAGGAATTTATTCTTTTTCTGTTTGTCGAGTTCAAAGATTTTTTTTGTACAGTAGGCTGACAGGAAAGGGGGTATGAGAGAGAGGGAGAGACATGCGGCAAAGGACCACGGGTCGGATTCAAACCCGGGTCAGCCGCGTTGAGGAAAAGGAAGGAGCAGCTTACTGTAGACATTGGGCGAAATTGGAGTCCGTGAGCTAGATCCCACTGACTCCAAAGAGCTTGAATATTTTCCAATATCCAACTTCAAACCAACTTCAACACAGTATCATCAAGTGTGTTCTGGGTCCCTGCAGNTTTGTGTTTGTCTCGTCTCCTGATCATCACTGTTCTTCCCCCGTGCAGTCCTCTGGGTTTTTGGCTCTATATGTGGGAGGGTTCAGCTTTTATCTCAGTAAACCTGGCTACAGGGAGGAGACCAGTTTAAAGTCCTGCATCAAGTTCTGGTTCCACGTCCTGTCTCGGCTACCCTCTTCCACTGAGCCTGCTCTTCTGCACCTGATCCTGTGTGCTCCTGTGCGTGACCGCCTGGTCACACTTTCGGACCCTGTCAGACTCTGAACCCTCCTGGGAGCTTGTGGATGCCTGGAAGTCTGGATCCTGCCACCTGTTCCGTTCCTGCCTGATCTGGATCCTGTTCCTGTCTGTTCTGGATTCCTGACCAGGATCGGCTTCCAGCATGTCCTCTAGAACTGCAGCGCTGCAGTTCTGTGATTGGGCGGTGCCCCGCTCCCCATTCTGCAGTGTCTGTGAGCCACAGCTCCACTCCGTTTATTTAATAAACCTTTTTGAACTTTCCTACTGACTGTCTCTCCTTGAATACTGGGTCCACCTGTCCTCGGGTTCATGACAAATATGGAATTTGACACAAATAAAAAGGCAGTAAAAGATAAAAGAAGAGCTCTTGCTCTTCAAATCCTGGAAGCCACAGGTGCATAATATGTACCCCATTAATAATATATATAATCATTCTTTATAATATTTGGTTGTTTTCCTTTGTTGATTAGTGTTTGATGAACAGCCATGCTGTGCAATTTGTGCTGCCTGCAAGCTCCCAGTTTATAGACCTCCAATTACAGACTGGGTGAGAGTAGGAGTTGTCATTGTGTAAATTTGAAGTATAAATATGGACAAACACCAGGTAGTCTGGAATGTGTAATTTATAGATGACAAGCAAATAAACACCCTACTCTGTGACAGGAGAGGAGCATGTACTGTATCACTATACGTATGAACCGGTATCTTTTCTGTTGTGTTTCAACAGATCCAGCATGATAGCTGTGACAGATGGTTCCGTGCACTGTGCCTTGTTCAACTTTTTTATTTTCTTTAGTCTAACTGCTTTTAATATTCTTTTTTGTTTCTGCATTTTTTTTATTTAATTTTTTTATTTTTTCCTACTTGCTTTGATTCTGTTTTATTTTCCTATATTTTAATCATGTAAAGCACTTTGCATTTTATTTGTACTGAATTGTGTTATACAAATACATTTGCCTTGCCTTGCCTTGACGAGAGCAGAATATGAGAAAGCAAAGAAAAGCAGTTGGAATTCTCCACTGCACAACAAATATGCAAACTTTGTACTTAGTTCAACATTGTTAAAGATAAATACTTTGTTAAAAATAAATAATTTAAAACTGTACTTTGTTTCAACATCAAGGCTGTGCCTTATCTATCTAGTGTTGTAGAACAATTTCACATAGATTTGTCAGTGGGTGATATGGCTTGGAAGCTAATGAAGAAATATTTAAAAAAAATTGCTATAAAAACGTCTTTAAAAATATATAAAATGGATTAAAATTGAATAAAAGTGAGTATGCCTTTTGAGGGTAATGTAATAGAACAATTTCACAGATGTTTTGAGTCAGTGGTTCACAAAGCTTTTGAAGAAAAGTAGTTAGAAAAAAGTGCCAAAATATGTTATAAAATTTAAAATAGCTTAAAATGGAATACTGACAAGTGTGCCTTACAGATGTTACCTATTGGCATGCTTTTATAATAGTTTTGTCTAAGCTGATCACAAGATGAGGAATTTATTTATTTTTTTTGTTTCTCGAGTGCTTGGTGCAAAGATTTTTTTTTTGTACAGTAGGCTGACAGGAAAGGGGGTATGAGAGAGGGGGAGAGACATACGGCAAAGGACCACGGGTCGGATTCAAACCCGGGTCAGCCGTGTCAAGGACCAGGCCTCCGTACATGTTTCGTGTGCGCTAAACACTGCGCCACCAAAGCACACGCTTTGTTCATAGATTTGTCGAAGTCGATTTCCGAACTCCACCACAGTGTGTGGGAGGAAGGAGCAGCTTAGAGACGCTGGCCGAAATTGGAGTCCGTGAGATAGATCTCGCTGACTCCACATAGCTTGAATTTTCCAATATCCAACTTCAAACCAACTTCAACACAGTATCATCAAGTGTGTTCTGGGTCCCTGCAGGTAAAAGCAATCATGGAGAAGCAGAATGCCACATGGAAAACACTTGTTCCTGCATAGACGGCGGTGAATGTGTAAAAGCAGCACATGTCTTTTTTTCTTTTTTGTTAATACACCTAACAAAACATTCGGCTGCAGACAGAAGGCTAAAAGCCCTCAGTGAAAAGCCAGACAGGCTTTTGCTGCGCAGGTGACTGCCTGCCGCCGCTGTCGGCTCCTATCACATTGCCGTCTGTGCCACGCTGTTCCTCAAATCCTCTAACCGAGCGAGGCTTTTCTCTCGCCACATCCCTCCTCCCCCTGTTGTTTTATTCATAGGGCTTAGGGTTCATTTGCCAAGTCCTCTGTTGTAGATTTAAGAAGACAAATAGTGCAGCAAATCCAGCAGAACAGTGTTAGACTAAATGACATTTTGCTCTGCCGCCTGGCTAATCGTAAAGAAAACAGCGGCGGATGAGTGCTTAAACCTCATGTCTTCGGGCAGATATCATGCTCGGCATCATGGAGACATCCTTTGATGTGTTCAGTTGTCTTCCAAAGGGCCCTCGCAGGGAATGCTTCCACTTGCAAACGCTATCAAACCAACGCATGCACGCCATCCCACACACGAGTACCCAACCTGATAGTTAGTTAATGGTTAAAAAGGCATTAAACAGCACGCTCTTCTGTGTACTAGCAGGAGCATATCAGTGGCAGTGATGCTGAGATGGATCCCTCCGCAGCTATTAGTGGTGCTGTGCTCATGTCTCAGCAGCAGGATTACCTGCCGGGGCCAATGCAAGAACATTAGGCACTCGCACACACCGCTTTGCAAATGTATGTGCACACATAACCCCGTCAGGGGGAAGGCAGACACAGCAGGAATTTGGCTTAAATATTTCCAGGTTAGAATGGGATAGAAAACATTGTGAAATCTATAGATATAGATCTTCCTTCCTTCCTTCCTGGTCATATTTTGTCAATCCTTCATTTTATTGTTTCTATTTTTTCCCTCGTTTTTTTTTCTGTCCTTTCTTCATTCCTTTTGTCCCTGATTTCTTCCTCTCTTTTTCCTCTCTTATTCTTATTTTTCCTCTAGTCTATGATTTTTCCAGGTTCCATATTTAAACCATGAACTCCTTAGAAGAACAGTATCTTGGAATACATTTTGCATTAACTTTTGCTATATTTATGCCGAATGGACTAAGAACTCTGGACCTAAAGTAAAGAATTTGACATGAAAAATATATTGGAATTATAGTTCTTTGTAGCTCCAGGCTGGAGGCCATGAAAGCATATTAGGAAAGATTGGTGGCTGCCAGAAATCAGACTAACAATGGTGGAAAGGAAGAGTGTGGGATGGCCTGCTTATCAGAGGTTGAGTCTTAAGATTTAGCTCAGGGTAATGTTCCAACAGTTGATATGATAGAAATGTTTTAGACATGGTCGGCCAATTAGTTCTTTTACATTGAGTCACATTTGAATAAATGCCATGCGCCTACTCTGTGCTGCATATTTAGCATTAAAAACAGATCATGCACAAAAGAAGAGGCTTGAAAATATCATCTGAAAGCCTACCTGTGCCAACATTATGTGAGTGCTCAGAGGGACTGGCAGCACCACTTTATCCCGTCATACTTTTAAATAGATTATTATTAACAGCAACAGAATGTACTAAGGTAAAATAATGCTAAAAGTGCTCTAATTTACTCTGGTAGATGGCTGCTTTTACTTTGGTTTGTTAAAACCCAGTGGCCAAAACCAGCAGGTGACATGGTTCTTTATATTGCTGCTTTCTTTGAAAACTTTAGACTGGGAACATGAACTCTGTGTTGCCTCTGTTTCACTTCAAATGAATACTTTGTAACTTCAATTTTAAAAGTTTAATTCCTACTTTAAGCTTCTGGTGTTAAGTCTTATCCCAGTTGCTTGGAAATGTTTTTTTCTAATTACCTTTTGAGGAATATCTGTGAAATCTGTGTGCTCTTTCAGCCAGCTGACTGGCAGTGCAAACAATTTAATTTCAAATATGGATATATTTTTTCAGCATTTGGGTTTTCAATCTAGTTAGATTCAAAAACGCCTTATTTATCACAAAGGGAAATTCAATGTAACTTTTTTTTTTCAATGACAATTATACTTTTTTCAAATCCTTTCAAAGACAGATTACTCTTTCCTTTTTAACCTGTATAAAAAATACTACAAATTATAAACATTTATTTCATTTAAATTTGAAGTCTGCCAAAACTGGGTGGATAGAAGGGAGAAATGTAGTACAGAGGGAGGTTGATGGGTAAACTGATAGTTAAATAGTTATTTGCACTACCTTGTACATTTTACTTTATATATATATATATATTTTTTTTTTTTATCCATATTTTTAACCTAAGTGTATATATTAGTATATTTTTGCATGCCTTATATCCCAGTGTTTTTAGAGATTTTTATAATTTTATTTACTATTTCATATATGTTTCATGTTGCACGATTGTACCATAAAAAATTCCTAGTTGTGAACTCCTTCACTAACAATGGCAATAAACCCGATTCTGATTCTGATTCTGATTAAACAGTTCAACTAAAACATATTTTCTTTAGTCCAACTGTTTTTAATATTCTTTTTTGTTTCTGCATTTTTTATTTTTTATTTTTTTCCTACTTGCTTTGATTCTGTTTTATCTTCCTGTATTTTAATAATGTAAAGCACTTTGCATTGTCTTTGTACTGAATCGTGCTATACAAATAAATTTGCCTTGCCTTGCCTTGCCTTGATAAGATTGATGTAGTGGGCTTTCAGACTGCTCAACAGGGTCTTGAAGTCTTGAAATACATATAATTTATTTTCCAGATTATTCAGATCTTGTAAAAAAAGAAAACCTGGGAACCTGGTCAACAAGTTGTGGAATGTCACAAAAGAACATGTTAAAACCTTAATCCCAGCAACGTCTCATTGCTTTTCTTATATAAGAAAAGCGGTAATCAGAGGCAGCTTTCCCTGAGTCTCCTCAGAAAACCAACAAACCCATCTTTGTGAGGGACAGCAGCAGCCATCTCCCGGTCCAACCCTCTGCCTCAACTGACAGAAACGACTTTCTCTCCTCTCCTGCTGTTTGTCTGTGGGAGCTCCAAACTTAGCAGCATCATGACAGTCACGCATGAAGTGTCCAATAAAGGGATACAACGCTGGGCAGGCTGACACTCCTGTCAGTAGCCAGCTGTTTGCAATACTGTGTCCATGCATTCTCATTCATGTTTGTCCAAGCTTGTTTTGACAGCAACATTGACCGTTCATTCAAATTCAGAAGTTTTCTGGTTCTTTCCATTTGCCTGTCCATCCAGCTATCTGATCATCACCATCTTTTAATGAGAGGAGCACCTCAAGGATCATTGTGTGCAGATATGCAGTGGTTTTAATTAGGCCCGACCAGTGAAGGTATGCCCTCACCAGCAAATAATGACACATTTACATTCAACCATCTAACCCATATCTAATTAGTCATTAGGGTATTGTTTTTAAATGATGGCAGAAAGTTCAGCAAAATGACAAACAGATGTATCACAAATTATCATGCTTTCTGAGCAGCTCATTAGGCCTTCATTTGTTTTCACAATGGTCTGCCCACTTTTTGTCGGCTCTCTAATTTGAACAAGTGAGCTTGTGTGACCAAGCTAAGGGTCGGAGCTGGCAGAGGCTGAATGCCCCTCCTTGTTTCTCGGTCTGCTCGGCAGCATCACCTCCAGCCAATTGAGATCAATGGGGGCAGCGGGCAACTACAGCTCTGTGTGGAGCAGATGGCAGAAGAATGACCCCTTCCTCTTACTGTGGGATGCTCAGAGTCATACAAATGGGTCAGCTCTTGTGACTGGGCACATAATATCACATCGCCAGGGCTTTGACTTCAATCTTCTTTTGGATGGTCTATTCTGCTGATGGGAAAAAATTGAAGTTTTGGACAAGACTTTTACTAGGATACTTAGTTTAACACATGTAAATGCTTTGCAGTAGGCCGTTCTGATGCACCTTATGCTCTAGGTTTTGAGTTGTTGGTCTAAAAGTCAGTCTTTAGCCTCTTAGAGGTTTTCTTTAAAGACTGCCACGTATATACAGTAACAACAATTCAAAATGGCCCTTCCCAGTCAAACACCAGCCGAATGGCTGCCCAGTTCCCTTCGACTTTCAGCCACTGGAGTGACCCCCTCTTGCATATTTTTCTACTCTGACTCAAACCTTTCACTGAATTACAGGGTCTGACCAGGAGATAATGCTTCTCTTTAGATTTTTATGTCCACAAATCATGAAAGGAAGAATATTTTAGTACAAAGATTGATGATTAAAAAGAAATTGTAGGGAACCAGCCAAGGGCCCAGCAAGGAAAGTGGAGACATTTTGAATGGCTACTACTGTATCTGCATTCCACTTAGCATTGATGATGATGCCTTTTGAAACCCAGCATCAGTTATGGCAGAAAGTCATTCACACGGAACCGTATTCTACAGAGGTTCCTTCCTGTTAAAGGGGAGTTTTCCTCTCCAATGTAACTAAATGCTTGATTGGTATGAGAAATTGCTGCAAAATCAACGGCACAATAAAAGCAACTGTCTACTGTACTGTCAATACATGCTCATCCAGGAGGATTGAGCTCTCTAAAGTCAACTGCTGTGTCCCAACATCCGCCCTAACCCGTCAACCACTACATAGTCATCTTTATGGAGCACTCAGTTAAATGGCAGTTCGGATAGATGACCACTACTTTTTGCTCCCCGCTGGCCACTTTACTGTCTCTCCATGCGATGCTTGCGCCATCTTTTTTTTTCTCTCACTTACAAAACAAATCCCGTGATAATTTGTGAAGAGAGATATTTCAAAGCAATCTGCAATGTAGCTGTATTTGTTTAGTGATCATCGATCTACACTACTTTTCAAGGTGCATTGAAATATTGAGTCCACTAATATTTCATCCACTAGACAATTGGACAGTCATATAAAATGCCTAACTCCAATATAGTGCTCTATATTGGGATGTAGCCACAATGTTGTTCTATTACATGTAGCCACAGTGTTTTTATAGGTTTACAGTTTTGTCATATTCTTTCTTTTAATTTTTAAATGATAGATTGAATAGAGCTTTGTGACATGTTCAACTCTTGGGATAATGTTTTATAATATAACCCTGATTAAAACTTCTCCCTTTCGGTTCTATATGTCAAATCAGAATCGTATAAACTTGAACAGTGACTTCTGTGAGCAGTTTGAGTTGATGACCTTTATTTTTTTTTTCTTTTAATGAATCATTAGGGAAATACAGCTGTACTTAAGAACCGAAGAGTGATCTCCCTTGTGCATGGGTGTTGAAGGTGTACAGGGAGGCTGAAGAGACAATTAGTCAAGCGTGATGTCTACACTAGAGGGAAGTAAGCCCATCAAACATATGCAGAGCTTGGTGCTGAAGACATTGTTTGTGGTTCCTACAAGCACTCATTTTAAGATAATCACCTTCCAGCCAAGCTTTTAGCCAGGAATATTTCATAGGGTGCACACCTTGGTGTATCACATCTTTAGGCGGCGTTGTGCGGCATAAGGGGGGTCCAGGGTATCCTGCCTTGGAAAATTTTGAAATTAAGACTCTCTGAAATGCTATTTCCTGTATTTTGAGGTGGAATGCAGATCATTCTTTGTCTTTTTTTTTTTCAATGCTACTTTTGTCCTGATTATGGGAAGTAGGTGTGCTTGAGTAGGCGTGGAAATTTCATAAGAAAGACATGAGATAATTTTTAGGTACAATATTATATTTCATAGCTTAATCCAAACAATCAGCAGTGTTGGGCACGTTACTTTGAAAAAGTAATTAGTTATAGTTACTAGTTACTTCTCCCAAAAAGTAACTGAGTTACTAACTGAGTTACTCAACAATAAAAGTAACTAGTGTGTAGGGCTGGGCGATAATTCAATAACGATATATATCGATCGATAGACGTGTGGCGCAATAGAAAAAAAGAGGGTCGATA
>NW_015150541.1:698821-723209 GCF_000732505.1 Cyprinodon variegatus | reverse complement strand
TTTTTTTTTATCGATAAGCTTTTTTTCTATATCGCCCAGCCCTACTAGTGTGTTACTTTTGTGTTTCTCGCCCCCGTAACCCTCACCACTCAGCCCCCACCTTGTCACTGTGTGTTTCAAAAGCCAGCTGAATAGAGTGTGCGACAAAGACAAGTACCTGCAGAAAGCTTTGCATTTATTGCAACTCAATGTAAATGACATCAGGGGGGATGTCATATATAACATATAGTTATATTATATATTATATTATAGTTATACTTATAATTACAGTCAAAGTAATTATTTAGATTACTCGTTACTAAGAAAAGGTAATGCCGTTACTTACAACGCCATTACTCATCACTGACAATCAGAAAGTGTAATGCTACCTTTACACCGTGATTTTAGCAGCAAAAAAGCACATGCTTCCTTCTTATGTCTGTACACATTAAGGTGTGTAAAGTGTGTACAGGTGCATATAACGCTTGTGCTTCTCCTGTATTCAATGGCGGAGAGTGCTTTTTCTTTCGCTGCTGTGATCAGTGGGTAAAAAGTAGTTTTAATATGTTTTTAAGTGACAAATTGCACGTCAAAACATTTTCTGTGCAGTCAGTCCATTAAGATTACCTTAAAATATTTCGCTGTCGGAGGCACACAAAACCCCCCACAGCTGCCTCAGGCCAGTTCTTAAGTCTGAACGCCTCATCTTGACTCATCCTAACATACATCTTTTCATCGGATTCAAATAGGCCAAATAAGTGTAATTATTTCAAAAGCTTGTCCACATGGGCAGCTAAATGTCTGGTTGGTGCCACATCAGTCCATGTTGCTATATGGACAGGGACATCTACGTCGCATCAGCTTTAAATTTACTGTAGATATGTGCTTTGGTGTGCTGTTCCTCAATTGCAACTCAATTTGGTTTAAGTCACATTTACAGAAAATTAACACTTTGATGAAGTTGATTAAGAATTGTGAAGTCTGTGATTCTGTCATTCTAATAGAAAAAAATTGCTTTGCAAAGGTTATATAGAAAAGCAAAGCATTGGTTGATGCAGCGTTGTCTGCTACTGATTTATGTATCTTCGACTGGGACTTAATTGTCTGATATTTGTGTTTATGACAACCACTCTGTAGTTGGATGGATAGCTCCCAGCTTGTGTGTTTCCCTCTGTTTTTTTAATGTAGTTAGAACATTGCCTACATCATATTCTCCTCAATTTGTTTTGTATTTCCTCTATTTTCCACTGTATTTTATCTTTTGTTGTTTCACAATCTCAGTCTGATAGGGGTTTTCTCAATTTGTATTTTATTTATTCATTCCCACCTTATTAATTCCTTACGTGGCTCCAGTTGCCATCACCTGTGTATTCCAAAGAAAAGAAAGTTGAAAACAATCCACTGGACTTTGTTTCCAACTTTGAAGACGTTTCGCTTCCCATCGAGGAAGCTTTTTCGGTTCAAAAAATGTCAGGAATAGCATTGAGTTCGAGGTTTTATACAGTAGCTCATCAAAACCTTGTTTTTGTCTAGAAAACATGCAAATTGAATCAGACGAAGGGCCCATCCCTTTGGAATGAGGCTCGTTTGGCTTCTTTTGTTAGCCTGATATGCCCCCTACCCATCTTAGTCTCTGAAAGGGGGATTATTAATGGGCTAATGTATAAAACCTTGATCACAAATCTATTCCTCACATTTTCAATTGAGAAAGCTTCCTGGTTGGAAAGCGAAACATCTTCAATCCAGTGGATTGATTTTAAACCTTCGTTTTTTGGAATGGCTATGACCTGGATGACTGGGAATCTTCACCAACATACATTGCCTGTGTAGTTGACTGTGTTTGGGAGCAACATGTGACAGGTGGTGAGGGAAGAAGAAAAGAATAAACAGAGACGTGCACTGACAAAGGTTTCCCCTGGGTATACTTGTATATGAAAAAACCCTATTATCTCCATGATTGAATGATGTAAGCACAGCACTGAGGATCCTGGTTTTGTCGAGATGAATGCATCTTGTCCTTTCAGCACAGATTTCAATGTCAACTGGTATTTGTTTTGCACATACAACCTCACCAACAGTAATTATAGCAATGTGCCACACTCTGACTTGGCCTGCCAACTAAACCATGAGAGAGTTATGCCTTTCTACGCAACAGCATCTGTGTGGTGCAATGATCTATATATCTGACTCTCAATACTGACTCCAGGAGCTCCAGTTTCAATACAGAAATAAGCTGGCATGACATGTCAGAGGAATTTAGGACAATGGCATGAAAAGAAGGCATGCACCGAAGTGGGTTCTAGAATATCAGAGCAGATATCCTAAAAGTAGAAACAAATTATTCTACTTTACTGTAACTAGAATTTATATGAAAAATGTTGCTTCTCTGTGATTTTAAAGATCCAAACGTTCTTCAGTTTAGATGTTTAGATTTCAAAGTTAACTTTAAAGATTATTTGCCTAATTTACAGGTATAGTGCATTTTGCTCCCAACCATCCACCTGGTCTGTATATACAGTATACACAAGGTCAACTAATGTCACACTACCTGAGAGATCGCACCTCCATCGCAAGCCAGTAAAAACAAACCTCCTAAAAACTCAGGATAGATTTAACAATGGCACAAGTAAAACTTTACTTTACTGATCAGCAGATATAAAGGGCAAGAAAACAGACAAGTTTTTTTCCACATCAAGTCAGTTAATTTATTTTTAAGCAACAGACAAATCAACATAAATGTAGCAAACTTTCTACAAACAGAGGGGGGATGATAATGGACACAGTCAACGTGGCTGTGAATGAAGATATGTCCGAAACTTTTTACATTTACAAAAAGGGTGAGAGTGAATAGAACATTTAAACCAGGGCAGGGTGAAAATGAATTGCAGTAAGCAATGTAAGCTTTTTCTTAGGTAAACACAAGCAAACAATGTTATTATGAAAATAAAATAAAAAATGGAAGAATTGTTTACCTTTCTACAGACAAACAACCAATTCTTCTTTGTGAGTGTTGTATTAAGCTTCTGATGCCATCACCGACAGACTACTGTTATTTTTTGGTTTTGGAAACAAAATTAACTTTATTTCACTCTTTAAATACTTTAGGCAATGTGTCTCTGAAATGCACGTTCTCCACTGACAACCTTTAGGCTTTTATTTCATGTTTTTAAAAAAAATTATTGTTCCCGATCTGCTTTATATTGCAAAATTCTGGTAACACTGTTGGAGTGGGCTATTTCAATTAGGAAAAATCAACATTTCAAATNAACTTGAAACTGAAAACTTAGAGAAAAACAACAGAACCAAGATCTTTACAGTGGCACCATGGCCGCAGCCTATCTGTATCCCCGCCCCTCGGGGAAGTAGTACAGAAACATAAAATAGACTTAGAGACTGAAAGGCTGCTTCTTCTCCAGATCCTAAAGCCAGAGCTTCACTTACCATGACTCGTCTGCTGTTTTTAACTGCACTTTTATGATTAATTCAACTCAATTCAGTTTATATAGTGTCAAATCTCAACACATGTCATCTCAAGGCACTTTAGAGTTCACCAGATCATCCAGTCAAATTCACTCAAAGTTTTCTATCTGGGGAAAAGCAGTTCATTGCATCGACTCATTGACTCAAAGGCAATCCCTTTCACTAAGCATGCTTGTAGCGACAGTGGAGAGAAAAAACTTCTTAAGTTCTTGCAAATCTGTTTTTACTGTTAAATTCAATGGTAGCTGTCAAGCCTAATTTGGATATGTTTATGTCCTGTTCTTGCATAATAACAATAAAGACAATTCTGGTTAGGTTTCAGATACACCAATTTGCATATTAAACCAGATAACAGGGTTCAGCTCTATTGATGTTAATACAGTTTTACATATATACTTAGATTTATCATATTTGTTGCTATATTTATTACAGGTTTAAAAGTGAGAATGAAATATGGAATATAGTCCTTTTACCAAAATGTCCACCACTGCATTAACTAACAGTCCAAATGGATAGGCTTCTCTAGAGATAAATTAGTTTACTGCAACTGCATCTGTAAACAGAACACAAAAATCACATTCAGTTGTATTATTAAACTATATTGACTTTTATGATGCAGTAAATACTCCAAAATTTTCCAAAGCACATGTTAGCACAGATGTAATTCTCATCTGGGGAGACTTTGGAGATCTGTGACCAGAACAGAAGCCTACAAGAATGATTGTTCAGCTTAAACATTTAGACTGTTTCTGGTCTACACATGCGTGAAGCGTTTTTTTTCCAGCTGGTTTTGTCCTGTTAAATCTTCCTAGAGTGTGTTTACCAACAACTTTCTTCCATAATTTCCTCCATCACATCTCTACTTTTCATCCAAATATGAATTTCTCTGGAGGATGGTATTTGGATTTGCCAGTATTAATTTAGCATGTCAGAAGCGTCCTCTGCACTGGAAAAAATCTAAATCTAGATAAGTATTTTTTTCTTAAAATAAGTGCATTTGTTCTTGAATCGAGGAGGTAAAAATGACATTTTGCCAATAGAACAAGACAATTTACATTTAAATTAAGAAAATACAATTGTGTGGTCTTATTTCAAGTGCATTTTATCTAATTATCTTATTTTAAGAGTAAAAATATTAATTTCATTGGCAGATCATTAAATTTACCTACTCAAATTAAGGGTGAATACACGTATTTTAAGACATTTTAACATATTTCTAGATCGTTTTTCAAGTGTTTGTGACTCCAAACAATGCTTTCATTGGATATACCTTCCCATATTATTATACACCTTTTGTTTTCTTTTTTTTTAAAGAAAAAAATCCCCTATAGGTAGGGGCCTGCCTTATAGCTTTACTCAATCCTCCACTGCTGACATATAAAATGCACATTAATCGTGACATTTGACCAAGTAGGAAAATTATCTCTGTCCTAAGTGGAATATCTCTAAAAGGTAAATCTCATTATTTTACACATGAAAGCATTCTTTGCTTTATATATATATATGTATATATATATATGCACCTAAATCTTGCCTGAAAATGATGTTTGGCTGCTCTCTGGCATTATCCATGTGCAAAACGTTGATAAGAAAAACATGCATTAGGATGGCAGCTCACAAGGTGATGATAACCTATGCCAATCCTAATAGACTGTCAGAAATCTTGATTGAAATCTCCCGCCTTTGCTCGCCTTGTAAAGCCAATCAGGATAACTGAGTTTTCCTTAGCATCTCCTGCTCCCTGCCTCTGCTGCTTGTGGAGGATTGTTATGAGCCAAAGTAAATCTTTTAAGCCTACAGATCTTTAAGTGCCAGTTATGAAAACAATCACTACAACCAAGACATTAGAGCTACATGATTATCATTATTGGAATCACATAAGTGTCTTTTATAAGACAAATTAAGAAGGTAGCTCTTTTGGTTTTAACACTTGTCTTTGAGAAATAAGGTCAACACTGCTAAGTATGTCGACCATTTTTATTCTATAGTCCATTCTTCTAGTTATATTTAAATAGAACTTTGATTTGGCTAGGTTAAATCAGGTTATGTTGTAGGGCTGGGTATTGTTAGAAACCTCGCGATTCAATTCGATTTTGATTATTGCTGCTACAATCCGATCCGATGCAATTCGCTTCGATTCAATGCAGATTTTTGAAGCCGTGTGACTCCAGGAGTTTTAAGAGCAGCCTGGGATGCCAAGTTGGGCACATGGGCAAAGCAGCTAACATGTAATAGCTCAGTGATATCGACTATTAAGTTGGCAGCATTATCTTTAACAACAGCGGCTACTTTTTCGGTTATGCCCCATTCGTTTATTGCCTCCATCAACATGTTCGCTATGTTGCTCCCTGTTTGACTTCCGTGAAGCGGCCTGGTCTAAAGCACATTTGAAACTAATTCCCACTCATTTGATATGAAATGAGAAGTGATGGTTATGTACTGTAGGGGTCAGTCGCTCTAGAAGTCCAGCAATTGCATGTCAGTGCGACTTTTTCAGCAGCCTTTAGCGACTCCAACACAGCCGTCTTTACCTGTGTGTACAGTGCCGACAGCGCCCCCAACGGTCAGGAGATGAATCGATTCTGAGGGGCTCCCGCATCGATTATGAATTTTGCGTGTAATAAATGCATCGATTCCTCAATTATATTACCCACTCCTATTATGTTGCTTGATAATAATACTAATTGAACTTTATTGATCTCACATTTGCATTTACTCCCCTTGGGGAGCAGTGGGCTGCCCTTTTGGGGCACCTGGGGAGCAATAGGGGATAAAGGGTCTTGCTTAGGGACCCAGAGTGGCAGTCTGTGGGAGTGGGGCTCAAACTCAGAACCTCAGGATTCCAAGCTCTATGCCCTAACCACCAGGCCGCCACTCCGCTTTACTATTACTTGTTTCTATCTTTTCTTTACCAGGGTTTGTTTTTCATAAGCTGTCTTATTAGCAGATGTTTAACAGCATTTTAAAGTGAGAGATGTTCACGCTAAAACACTTAATGGCGTACCAGCTGTCATCCATCAATGGGTTATTACTGAAAATCTTTCTCTTCCTTTTGTTATCAGTTAACAGTTAGCATTGTTTGCTGTTAAATTTGCTCAAACCTCACTGCCTCATAATTAATCAAAGATAAATATGCCTGAAAATTTTAAGAAAATGAATGCATTAAAAGCTGTTTCTACCTGGTTAGATTTTTATTTCCCTTTATGGGTTACCACTTTGTTTTTACAGCATAGCAATGTCATCTAGTACAGTATTTTTTTAGACGCTGTCGTTGATATCAGCTTTTCTTTTCTCTCCCATCCTGCTGCCTTTTCTGTTGATCCTGGAAAGCAGGTAAGATTGTACCGAAAGTGAGAGAGAGTTGATGGGTGGGGGGTATACCTGTGTATTTTCTATGTGTGTGTGTGTCTCTGTGGTTTTCAGTGTGTGTGGCAGTGGTGGGTTTAGCTGAGATGAGCCAAGCCAGGTCACATGCTCTCTCTGGTGCTGCTGATATTGCTACGGCTACATGGAGGGATGGGGGGCTTACAGAGGGCAATGATAAAAGTGGAGGAATTAAGAGACACACATTTTACACACACACACCTCATAACAGACATCGACTAATGCCACCTTTACACCATCATCCAGCACTGGTCGATTCCTCAGTAACAAACACAGAAAAGGAAAAAGGAAAGATCATAGTTATAGGCTCATTTAAAAATCAACAAAAACCATTGTTGTGAAACAGGACCATTCTTTGGGTTTCGATTGCTTCCTTTAGAATTACTAATATTAAAACAGGTTTCAAATTAAGCTGGTCAAGAGGTAAAATTGAGCTGTAAATACGGAAATAGGCCTCAACTACATATATACTGCTACTATAAAAATTATGCAAACACACAAAACACATTCAAAGGAACACTTCGAAAGAGATAAAAAAAAACTCAAAAAAAAACGTTTGACTTAGTTTGTAACAAATTACCCCCATTCCAAAGGGGTGGACCTGTTCCTCCATTTCAATTTGCATGTTGTCTAAGCAAAAACTATGGAAGAAAAACTCTCATTGGAATCTGCCTTTTTTTTAACACTGAATTTTAAACGCTGAATTTTTTTAACACTGAATTTTTTTTAGAAGCTCAATTTTTATGTGGTAAAAATTCACCAGAAAAAAATTCAGCTGCAAATGTGTTGACGTTTTGGTGAACAATCTACACTGGACAGAGTGGAGCAGCTTCTAGCCAATGAAATTAGCTCATTTGGTCACGTCTCACAACGGCTGGGCTCAGCGCTGTTCCCGGCTGAATGAGGAATTTTTGTTTTGTTAAACAGAATTACAAAACGTCAGTTAGCTACTAACAGACAGCTATTAGAGTTTTTCCTCTTATCAGACTGGGTGAAACAACTGAGCCGATTTCTTGTGAATTTTTACCAGATAAAAATTGAGTGTAAGGAATTCAATGTCTAAAAAAATTAAGTGTTTAAAATTCTGTGTTAAAAAATTCTGTGTTTAAAAAAAGGCAGATTCCAATGGGACTGTTTTTCTTCCATAAAAAGCAAGGCTTTGTTGGGCTACTGTATAGATTAGATTAGATTAGATTAGATTAGATTAAACTTTATTGTCATTACACATGTACAGGTACAAGGAAACGAAATGCAGTTTAGGTCTAACCAGAAGTGCAATAGCAGCAAGAGCAGGATAAGTAATGGTTCCATAAATACAGGACATGGGTTTCTACTGAATAAATATAGAGATGAATACTATTATAAATAGAATTTTACTGATAGATTGATCCTATGAATATAATATATATATAACTAGTGTTATGAACTAAATTTACAGCTGGATATGTACAGAATATTATATACAGGTGGATATTACTATAAATAGGGTTTTTACAGTTACAATAGAATAATAAAGCAACTAAACACTATTTCTGACATTTGAATTGAAAAAGCTTCTTGGATGGGAAGCAAAACATCTTCAAACTTGGAAACGAAGTCCAGTGGATTGTTTTTTGAATTTTTTGGAATAACTATGACCTGGATGACTGAGAGACTTCACCAGCATTTCGAAAGAGAAAACCTGCTATCAAGTACTGTAAAAATACAAAAATACATACAATAATTAAATAATAAATACAATAATTAAAAATAAAATAACATCAACATTGCAAACACAAACCCAGCTGCAACCCTATAAATTATGCTAACATTAACACACAAGACACATGCAAAGGAAAAATGTAGCAACTGCTAAATAGCTCTACATAATTGAAGTTCTCCAGACCAATAGGGGGAGACATTCAACAACTCATATGTGACCAAATGATTAGTAAAGGTATAAACAGGATGCCTAAAGAGATTAAGCATGTAAAAAGATTTAAATGGGGAAAAAAGCCCTCTTTATTCCCTAAAATATAATTTTGATGCAAATTCCATTTACTTTTTTATTTTTTTAATAAAGGTCTGGTGCACAGACATTCATTTATCTATGGTTTGATCCAATGAGAGTTGATGATCAATCCCCTAAGAGGTCTGGAGATCTTCCCTTATCTGAAGGTAGTTTGCAAAATTTCTTACGTAACTTGTAATTGTTTTGCTACATGCAACATTTTTCACTTTAACACTACATTTGAGTGTTTACAGTACATTTGTTGTTGGCATCACTTTTATGTAGGCCTATTGCAGTGTTGCTTCATTTTCTTTATGCAGCATTTTAGTTTGAATATGTTTTGTGTATTACTCTTATTATTTTTTTTTGTATTTTCTGCATGTTTAGGTTACATTATGTATTTGTCGTGTGTTTGCACCCCTCAGTCAAATCGTTAATTGTGCAGAATGAAGTTAATTTTAAAGAGTTGTTACATTTTATTGGGAAAATATTTCACACACACGTGTATGGTGCCTTTGGATTTTACGTTGCATATCCAGATGCATACTTTTAAAGAACAGTTTTAAAGTAAATCAACATTACTGTCAACCCCTATGAAAAATAATTTACTGGTAGAATCTTTTTTTTTTTACACCTCTAGTAATATTTATCTATAATTTGAAACAAATGTTGTTGTCCTAAAAGTTCAAGAAAATCAAATATACATGGTCAGCACTTTCAAGGAATTTCCTAAATTCATACATAGTCCTATTAAGTCCCACTAATAAATAGTTAATTAAGTTAATTATTTAACTTAAATAAATGAAGTATAAATGTGAGAATTTTTTTTTTTTATGATTTTCAGTAATGAAATTTCCTCAGTTAACCGTAAGCTGAGATATGACAAGTCAGAAGAAATTGGCAGCAATAACAACTCGGCCACATTGTTATAAACTCAAAATCCCATGTCACGGGACCTGGCTGCTAAAAGCACAAATGGCTGCATTCTTCCAGACTTCATGTCCCTTTTAGAATAGTTCAACAGTTAATAGAGACCTTCATTGGATGTGTTTCTATGGCCGTTGCAATGTGACAGCTGCAGTGATGTGAAGCATGCAGCCACTGGACTCTAGATCAGTGAAGACGTGTTCTCCTGGAGTGGTGATATATCCTTCTGTGAAAGGCAATCCTGTAGACCAGTATGGGTTTGGCAGTGGTTTGGAGCACCTGCCTGACTGCACAGTGTCAGGAGTAAAGTGGATGGAACCCCGAATCATACAGCATACTGAAACATTTTAGACAATTTCATGGAGCGATTTGTTTTTTTTTTTGGGAGCAGTACCCTGTTTTTTACAGCGCAAAAGTACACAAAGCAATGTTTCTAAAGACATGGAAGAAAGAAGGTGCTGAACATGAACTTAAAGGCATACTATGCAACATTTTTCAGTTAATTAATGTGTTCCATAACGTTTTGGATGGTTAAATGAGTCATTTCAGGTCGAACAAAGGTTTTCTCGGCTGCCCTGGTGGTCTGTAGGTGAAATACCGTACTTGCAATTGCAGGAGCCCTCGGGCCGCACCCACAGGCTCAGAAGTCTCGTGCATCGCGACTCGCGAGAGTCGGTCTTGCTTTACGGCGAGAACTGCTACGCGCCCCCAGTGAAAGGCATGCTCGTTGCTAGCGCACTGGCGATATTTGTGCAGTTATCATAGCGGAACCAGCGAGAAAACAGTGAAAGCCCATGTCGGAAACATGCATAAATTTTCAAACTCGAAAATTGGAACAAAATAGTCACTTACTGCAGTAGATATGGTGATTCGTTGCTGTCTACTAAGCTCAAAACAACCGCGCCTGGCTTGACGGAAAAACCAGGAGAACAGCGGAGCATATTTACGACTGCACTTTTACTTTCGCCCTCTGGGGGGAGCCTCGCTGGAAAATCAACACCGGTTGCATAGTATACCTTTAAATTTCCTGACCTCAATCTAACTGGAAACCTTTTTGGGTAATTATTATGGAGACTGCCTACCAACAGTGATGTCTGACCTCATAAATGTGAGCCTAGATGGTTAACACATTTCTAACCTCTGGTCTCACCTGAATAGTTGAAGTTATTGCAGCTACAGTTGGTGGACAGTCAATGTTTACCCGGTAATGATTGAATATTTCAGGAATTGGTGAGGTGTTACATAATTTTGCTGTAAATTAGAAAAGCCTCAATGGTTAAAAATCATCCTACATATCACCAAGAGAACAATTTCTCCTATATTATTTCTTAACCTTTGTTGTGGCAACACTGTCTGAAGGTTGCACACTGAGAAGGACTTTAATTAAGATTTCTTTTTTTGCCTGGGGCTGCGTTCGCAAGCCCATACACAGGCAGCAAAGGAGACCATGATACAGATCGCTGGCTACCCGTGTTAAAATCTTATGATTAGTGGAAAATATTTGCACCTCTGCAACCCTTTTGACTTAGCAGTCGCATTTATTCCATGTCGGACGAAGGTCTGTGGAAACTAATTCCCGAGCTGCCACCAGAGCTCCGGTTTAGGTAAAAGTGACCTTTAATTTGAAGACTTTGAAGTGGCTGCATTGTAGCCCTTCAGTGAAGTAAAAAGGTTGAAAAGACAGAAAAACACCACTGCTCACATTTTTATTGATTGACCTCGGTGAAATATTTGCTCTCGCTGTTTTCAGAGCTTGACCACAGCCGACACTCTGTTGCCTCACTTCCTGGCAGCATCGTTTCTGGAGCTGTAGAGATTGTTTGCAGTCGGTGTCGTGTGTCCAGGCCTAGATAAACAGATAAAACATTCACAACCAGTAGCCACGGGTTGATATAGCCTGTGATTGGCAGCTGGATCACGGTATTGATTGAATTCTCAGTCTCTTTCCTTTGCTTTAGCTTACTGTCCCTCTCCCACACACACACACACACCATCATATCATTCCCTTTCCTGCCTGTTTGTTTGCTTTTTAAATTCAGAATGGTTATTACATTCAAGAGAGAAAAGGATTTATTGCTTTATGTGAGGGCCACTGACTGCTAGTGGCCACCTGTGGAGAGATGTATCTGTTTCTCTCTGCTCCTTGCAACCTGTATTGGCATAGGTGTAACAAGCTGTGTGACATCAGCACTTGTGTTTGTAATGAGGCAAACACAAAAAAATCTATGTAGTTTACTGGTACTCTATAACAGACCAAAACATAAAGAAATTTGAGAAATGAAGAAAACAAACACATTTTCTAAAATGTCTGATGTTAATTCAGTCCTCTTTATTCTGATATTTCTGAGTAACTTCAGTAAAAGCAGTTAACTAACTAGCTGGGTGATTTAAAGGTCCCATCTTGTTCTGCATTTAAAAAAAAAAAAAAAATATGACCAATCCCCAGAGCATGTATTAGTTGTTTGTACAAGAAAAATTCCTCTCAGATTAGGCAGACAGTTTTTTTTTTTTACCAAAAATCTTCTTATTATGGTCGACACATGATTATTCTGCGCACAAACAGCAAGCTGACAATACCACACTATATGAAGAAGTAGGAAATACAGCTGTTTACAACTTTAGCAAAGTCTCTTCATGCTATTGGAAAGCGACAGTAATTCCTTTCCTGGAGTTTTTCCACAATCTGTTGGTAGTGGTGAAAACTTATGAGCTAAATCACTGGATTTCTCTAGATGTTTACATTTGCAAACCTTTCTGGGAAGTTACAAATGTTCCCAGATATAGGGAAGCCCAAAATGACGGAATTTGGCCGTGCGCACTTCATGGACGTGTCAAAAATAAACCAAGCTTTATTCATACATCCCCATGAAGAGTTGATTGGGCTTTCCACACCCCTATCCTCCCTAAGGCGAACCCACAAAATCTGTATCCGCAACAACAGTCAGAGTTCGTACAGATAGCCTAGGAGCATGGAATAATACCTAAGATTCAATTTAGTTCAATTCAGTTTATTTATATCACAACACATGTCATACCAAGGAACTTTACAGTTCACCAGATCATACAGTCAAACTGATTCAAAGTTTTCTATCTAAGGAAAACCAGTTGATTGCATCGACTCATTGACTCAAAGCCAATCCCTCACGCTAAGCATGCTTGCAGTGACAATGGAGAGGAAAAACTCCCTTTTAACAGGAAGAAACCTCCCACCAGAACCAGGCCCAGGTTGAGCGGCCATCTGCTGAGGCCGACTGAGGTTCAAGGAGACAGAAGCAGAGATACAAAAAGCAACTGTAAAAGGCGGCCCAATCCAGGAAACACACAGCCAGGCAGACGATCTCCGAGCCAGCTCCCATGTCAGAGGATGAAGAGAGCACATCCAGCCAGTCACAGTCAGAGAAACAGGACTACACTGAAAAACAGGCCAATCTCCAACATCTATAAACAAAGGTTTTGCAGAGTAGGAGAATAAAGATAGAATGAAGCAGAATGATGAAATGAGGGTCCCCAAGTCCTCCAGAAGTCTAAGCCTATAGCAGCATAACTATAGAGATAGCTATAAGCTAACTATAAGATTTATCAAAAAGGAAAGTTTTAAGCCTAGCCTTAAAAGTAGACAGGGTGTCTGCCTCATGGACTATAACTGGTAGTTGGTTCCACAGGAGAGGAGCCTGACTACTAAAAGATATGCCTCCCATTCTACTTTTAGAAATTCTATGAACCACTGGTAAACCTGCATATTGAGAGTGAAGTGCTCTGTTAGGAACATAAGGAACAATCATAGACTTTTAATAAAGACGAAGGCCATAGCTGGACTGCTGCAGACTGCTCTGGACAGTTTATTTCCTCCAATGACCACAAAGAGTGTTTGTAGCTTTGAAAAGACAAATGGATACGAACTTTGGTCTGGAGATGTGAATGCTGCTAGAAACATATGTATGACACCAGATCTGCATATTTCGTCATGAAAGGGATGGTACACACAGTTCTGGCCTCAATGGGGTGGAAAATGCACACCACACCTTTCAGATTTTCATTTGTAACATTTCATTCCATGTATTACTATAGTATTTTTGTGCTGATCTATCATATTAAATTCAGTTGAAGTTCATAAAAACCTGCTGTTATAATATCTAACTGGATAATTGTTAGATTTTTCCTTGTAGAAATCCCTTTTTTCATGTTCTTTCTTTAGTGGCTTTGTCATCTACAGCCCAGAAATTCCATTGTACCTTCAGACAATAGCAATTTGATTCAATAAGCAGGATCCATGTGAGAGAATTAGCTTTCAATACATCAACACTCTGCCTTCACACTTATGAATGTAATTTACACTAGCATGGTTTTGTGCTATATTGTTTAAATCTTCTACTAATACAGATATAATGGGATGAGAGTGAGGGAAAAAAGAAAACAAGATGTGAGTGCATGGAGGCAGGGTAGCGGCTGGAGCCGAGAAGTGACTGCTATTAGCTGTTAATTCTGAAACAAATTATGCAATTAGCTCTGGCATCAGGATGTAGGCCATGAGAGAGGACGGCGTAACCTTCATTTGATCTGTTCTGCAGCGAGCCGGGGGGAACAAGAAATAGAGACCCACTTAATGAGAGAATTTCTTTTTGCCTGAGCTAAACGCTAACAGTATCCAGAAGTGCTACTTTAGCATCCCTTTGAGCACACTCCTTTCTTCCAATTTGAGGAGGGATTTTTATGATGTCTAGGTGTCTTTCTTTGGGTCTTGAGGAATATTCATGTCCCTAAAACAAAGAACTAATTCGTCTGTTCACATGAGATAATATTGTCTGGGGAGTCGTGCAATCCGTTACCCTCTGCAGACTGAGAAGCAAAGTTAAGGTGTTGATTTCAAGGTATGAGTGCATGTGTCTTCACTCATTTCAGAGTGGGTCTGTGCATAAAGGTCTCTCAACGTGATGAAAAATAAAGCCGCCCAAATATTTGACATATTCTCGCTGAGGTTCCTCCATCAGTTTGACTCATCCAAAGCGTCCACCTTTAGTCATCCCTAATCCTTAAAAGAAGGAATGTTTAGCTCTGATATCGCCTAACCTCTAAAGGTAATGTGTGTTTTTGTTCTGATCTGTGAAATATACCGTTTATATAGCATGGCTTAGTGAAGACTGAAACAATAGTGACATTAATAAAACTGGATCTTTCTCTATAATGGATAAAACAAGAGGATATGGGAACTGGGGAGGGGAATCCTAAGAGTACAATAGACTATTATAGGAAATGGTTCAGTTATCTGAGGTCAGTATGCCTGGACCAAGAGGAGGGTTTCTAAGACAGAAGCCTATTCTTGCTGTGCTTGGTTAGAAACTCCCACTTCTTATGGAAAAATATGTTATAATCCAATACAACTTAAAGGTCATAGGTTTTTCATCAAAATACATTTTTCCCAAAGAATTGTACATCAACAAAACATCTAGATTGGTGCAAAATAAACATACATTTTAAAGAAAAAATATTAAGGCATAACTAATTGTTTCATAAAGTCAAGTGAGACAAAGCTCAGGTGTTGCCAGATTATAGCAGCTCGGTGATAGTGCTGAGAAATGGCTTCTCTCTGTGTTAAACATCTCATATTATGTGCTGGTGATGATTCCTGGTCATCCAGGTCACAGTTATTTCAAAAAAGTTAAAAATAAAAAAATCCACTGGACTTTTTTTCCAAGTGAAGACTTTATAGAGTTTGAGGTTTTATAGATTGCAGATCCGTTCGTCTGGTTAAATTTTCATGTTTTCTAAGCTAAAACCAGGCTTTTGTTGTGGTCCACTCTATAAAGCCTCAAACGCAATGCTAATTCTGACATTTTGGATTGAAAAAACTTCCTGGATGGGAAGTGAAATGTCTTTAAACTGGGAAATAAAGTCCAGTGGATTGTTTGTTTATTTTACTTTTTTATAATCTCATATTAGGACAGACTAAGAACAAGCACAACAAAAGTGATCATTGAACAAGCTTTTGAGTGTTGGTGCTATCTCACTGTAAGATAACAAATAGGCTCAGAAGGTGTGTAAAGTTTGCGGCTTTCCCTCTGGACTGGCAATAATGCCAGCCTTTGCTAACACTAGCATTGGCGGACCTGGCAACTGGTTGGCAAAGAGTATCATTACCCGAACCATACCGGTAGCACGATCGCTAACATTTGCAAGAAATACATCCAGGTCGCCCTCTATTGACAGAAATAAAAACGTTCCCTTTTTAACATTTATGCACGATCTGTCCTGGAAATGGGATCCTACCATACATCCGGCAGCTAACCTTTCAACTTCCATCCATTTCCATCACACTTTATCCCTGCTGGGGTAGCAAGGAGTGCTGGTGCCTATCTCCAGTTGTCTACGGGCGAGAGGCGGGGTACAACGTGGACTGTCCATCACAGGGCAACAAACAGGACAAACAACAAGCTGATGAAGATTTTCAGTCATCCAGGTCATAGTCATTCCGTAAAGGTTTTTAAAAAATCCACTGGACTTGGGCCCCATCCACACGAAGTCAAACCCTGGCCTAAATTCACTAATTTTTCACCAAACCAGCCTCTCATCCATACGAAGCCGGCGTTTCGGGGGTCTGTAAACAATCTTTTTTTTATTAAGCCTTCAGAGTGGGAAGATTTTGAAACGCCGTTGTCGCGTTTCCATCTTTAAGCTCTAACCGCATTTTTTTTCTTACACGCATGCGTCATAGCGTCGCCTCTAAACACGCATGCGCGACACAGTATCACAACAACAATGGCGCCGTACTGTGTTGAATGGTTGCTGCTCATGCTACTCACCCTGCTGTCGGGCTTACAACACTTTATAAACAAGTGTAACTCAAAGCAGCAGTTCCACTTCATCATCCGTCCAAACCAGACTTGTACATGTTCGCCCATTCGTACTTGCCTCCATCTTTTCGATTTGGCTCCGGTTTGGTTATTGTATTAATATTACTGCGCATGCCCAACATTTCGATGCCTGTTTTCGCCTATTTTTGCTTTGGCACCACAGCGCCACTTACAGGCCTGGCATACATTTTGCAGCGTTTTCATGCATTCGTGTGGTCGATCACATTTATTTTACGTCTCCGTCTTTAAGACAAACGTTCTGGAAAATATTAGCGTTTCGTGTTCGTTTTGACTTCGTGTGGACGGGGCCTTGGTTTCCAAGATTTTAAGACGTTTTGCCACCTCTCCAGGGAGCTTTCTCAATTCAATTTTTGTTTTGTTTTTTTGTTTTTTTACTTTTACGGAAGGACAAACAACCATTCACGCACTCACACTCACACCTAAGGAATTTAACCTAACAGTCATGTTTTTGGACTGTGGGAGGAAGCCGGGGTACCCGGAGAGAACACACACATGCCACCGGAGAACATGCTAACTCCGTTCAAAAAGACTCCAGGCAGGGAATCGAACTCAGAACCTTCTTGCTGCAGTAGCTCTACCCACTGCTACACTGTGCAGCCTGTGAATTGAAATATTAACTTTATTCCTTTATTATGTTCCCATTTTTCTTTCCTTTTTTCTGCAACACCTCACGAGGGGGAGGGGGTCTTCACCCCCAGATTTCATTTAAGATTTTGTGGAACCATAATTAGCAGAGAATAGACAGGAAACAGCATTCACAAAATGAAGACAAATGTTTTTGACCTTTTAAAAATATTTGCAGGTGGACCTGTAAATATACTATTTGTTTAAAAGCCGTAAACAGGGTCTATGTTCTATTTTTGCAAAAACAACCATGCAAAAAAGAGGATATTACTAACAGGTTTACAACAATGAAACCGAAACGGATCACAAATAAACTGCTGAAGGTTTTCTTTTTTTATATTTTTACCTGAATGCGGCACTGATTTTTGTCCTTTTTTTTTTTTTTTTTTCAATCTAACAGCTTAGTGTGTTTTGGGGAATGATTTAGGATGTTATCGCTGTTGTGCAGGAAAGTAAACAGCGCTATCTCCAAAAGGTTAGCCATATGTTAAATCAGTGACATGGGAAGGGAGGGAGAACAGCTGTTCCCTCCCCCACTGCTGTGTGACAGCTCACACAGCAGCACACAGTTGCTGGGAAACATGTATTCCCTCACATGCATGTGAGTTTACAATTGTTAAAGATTATATTTTTATTTAATTTCTAACAGTTGTAAAAATTAATATATAATATATATTTAAATGAGCCTCTGAGTTAACAGAAGCTTTGTCGGGCACATATTCCCACCTAGAAACGACAGCCTCACATGTGGGCGAGACATCTGGAAAGTTGAGCAGACCAGTGATCAAAATCAAGCTACAGTGTAAACAAACAATGCGGCTATGCAGCGTAAGCTAGCCAGCTGTCAGGAGGAGACTGTGGAAATTAGTCTCTTTCTTGCAGTTTCCAGTCATTTCTTTCATTGGAAGATGGTTCCCTTAAACAGAAAGCTGCTTTCACCATGGCTGAGTTTCCATGCATCTGCTTGATGTGTTTCGTGGATTTCTGCTATAAAAACCCACCCTGGCTCAGGAGAAGATGAATGGCATGCATAATTACCATGATGTTACATTTGTGTATAATCGCGCAGTTATCATAGAATCATATTTCATGCAAAATGTTTTCACAGATGATTATCTAATTGGCATACACTTTCACACACAGGAAGGCTCAAAGTCGTCAATGATGCACCACTGTTTAATTAAAGTCGCTTTTCACACTCATACAAATCCTGTCACACAAAAAAAAGCCCTTCAAGGTCCCCTTATGCATGATTGCAATATGGACTGTGTAACATTGTCCCAGTTTATTTCACAGCCTCTGGTTTACACAGTGTGAAACAAAGACACAACTGCAGGTGGGATTCACTGGTTTTTCATTATCGCATAGTGGCGGTGATGGGACGAGTTGATTGGCTGAAGGCTTTAATTGTTCATCTAGAGGTATTGTCGCCCTTCTCAGAGAATAAACGAGTGTTGTAATTTTCCAAAGATAATTTTTCCAGTTCAACATGAGAAATAGGGGAATTGAGGCTTTGTTAAGACATTACATGAATATGTGCATCAAATTTATTTAATTAAAAGTAGAGATGATTTTCAGATCAATTCCTACAGTTCTTTGTTATTAATTCACTATCAGTCATTACATACTAAGTACAATGATTAAGGCATAAGAGAGGCAGTTCTGGTACTGGATTAGGTCCTAACACTGAAACTGTGTTGCTTTCATTATAACATTTAGATATAAGCTTATGAAATTCTTTCACTGCACTTACAAAGCCGAAATGATAAATTGTTGCCATAAATGTCAAGTCATTCTTTTTTTCCTAGACTGTTTTGCAGACCAAATGTCTTGCCACGGCTGTCGATGCTTCTGTATTAAATGTTAGCATACATAAAAACATAACTTCTGTCTCATATAAATAGATTAATGTGTTGCAATGACAGTGTTCCCCCTGTTGTTGTATTGGAACCCATCCACCCAACCATCACTCTGGGAAGAGTTTCTATCACCAACTGCGCTAGAAGAGATGTTGCAACCACCTGCAAAACAACCTAAAATATCTTTTTAAAGCTCAGAGATTTGTTAGGAAAGCAGCACAAATAGTCCCAACATTACTGTTCTTTAGGGCCCACCGCCTACAAGCTGGTTTATGTTTTCCAGCGTTTGGCCTCCCTGTCCCAACTGAAGAAAAACACCACTGTGACACTGCTGTTGTCAAGGTTTGGTTGAGGTTTCGAGGACCAAAATGCAGAGGCTGTGAGGCAGAGGTGAGTTCTTGTAGTTTTAATGGAGTTCTCAGCAGGTAACAGAGGCAGGAATCCAATAATCCAACACAAAATGCAAAACATGCACGAGTAGCCAGCACTGAGGAACTGACTGACTGGCTGACTGAACAAAGGCAGGACTAACGAGCTGATTGGGAGCAGGTGTGAACAGAGGCTTCTAGAAGGGAGCTAGGGAAAAGGAAACCAACACAAGAGGGCAACACAGAAAAACCTAGGAACTCAAATACATCCAGAAAACACAGCAAAATAGGAATCGATAAGACAATAAAACTAGAAAACATGGAGCAAAGTAAAACTGAATACTCAAAGAAAAACTTAACAGAACCAAGACCGTGTCAGCTGTCAGTTTCACTGTGGAAATCAAGGTTATATAATAGTTTTCACATGCATCAATTGTTTCACTTCATCATTAGGCCAAATGTTTGGTGTGGAAGACCAATGCTTTTCCTGTCTACTGATTTTCCCACCTGAGCTTCTGATATCTACAGTTCCTCCTGAGTGAACACTGGCTTCATAGCTGCTTTTGTCATTATTGGCATTTGACTGTAAAATGATGTGTGCTCCTTGAGTTTTTTTTTTTTTTTTTTTTTTTTTTTTTTTTTTTTTGTGCCAGGAAGAGAGGGATTGAGTTTTTTTTTTTTTTTTCATTTTTTTTGTGTCTTTTGTTTCCTCAACCCCTTTTTGATTTGTCTGATTTATTTTTAAAAAGGTATTTGTTGACATATATCCTCAAACCATAATTGACCAGCTGGATTTGTTCAAATATCAAGCCATGTCCTCTGATTAGTAACTAAAAGTGACTAAATATGCAGAAAGTTCAAGGACATTGAACAAGTTTTTTTAGGCAGAAAACAGCGCCTAATCTACTGGGGATATAATGAAACTAATGCCTAAGGTAAGCTTAATATCAGATTCTAGGAGTTCCATGTTTCTACATCTTCCAACTTACTTTTTGCGTATTTTTAAACGTGGAACGAGGAAGAACAAAGTCTCTCTGGAGAACCGACGTCTCCTCTTTGCCAATTATCCATTCCTGTCTATAGCACTCCAGCGAGCGGCAGATAATGTAACAGCTTCGCTTCTGCGCGCCTGCTCCATCACCACCGCCGACACCATCCTGTGCAAAACACGCATCTGGCACCTCCACATTCGCCACTTAGCTAAATTACATTACTTCTAGCCTAGCGCCTCTAACAAGGTGCTGCGAGTATTCCGGCGGCTGGGAAAACAGAAAGTGAACACGGAAAGAGACAAAGAAGTGGAGAAAGCTAACAAGGTGTTAACAATTGCTCAGTGAGTTCCCTTGCTTCCCATTACACACACTTTGCACCTTTTAACCCTGTTAGCGGGCCGCTGCAGCAGCGCCACCCCTGAATGCTTGTTCCATAATTAAAAGGGGCTCAGGTGCTAGATTTTATGGAGATTTTACAGGCCTGTGATTAAAATTGAAATTTAATTCTGGTAATCTGAAAGAGGAGAGGGAGAGAGCGGGTGGAGCTGGAGGGACGGAGGGTCTGGGAGGCTGGCTGGCTGGCCACATATCGGCAGGAGATACTTCACACAGGCTGTTCAAACATGGACTTAAAACAGGCTTATCTCCCAAAAGGTTAATGAGGAGCGGCTGGCTGCGCCGGTTACAAACGCACAACAGGGGTCTCATCTTCCACCGCTCAAAGGCACGTCAGTCACAGGAATACACACACGTAGACACACATATGCACAGATTGAACCAGACCGGAAAAGCTGCAGGCATCACAAACCCACTGCCTCACTGACAAAATTGTCCTTAGACCACTTAATTACTTTCCCGTTTGATGCGATTGATGAGAATAATCGGACTCTAGATGGAATCTCACTTTTATCCCTCTGTATGTATTCTCCCTCCTCTAAAGCAGCTGATCATTTAGTTGGGGGCAAAGTAGACGACTTGCCTGTTGCTCTAAAGTTTGTTCTGAGGTGTAGCACAGAGCAACGGCTCATGTGCCAGAATCTGCTCGTGGTGCACAGAGTAAAACAATAACACCGGAGCTCATTGGTCCAAGTGGCAAACTTGGGCGGGTCAAAGGAAACGCATTGGTGCATTTGTGTTTTATCTTTGGAAATATAAAAGAATAACAAAGAAAGGAAATGAAAATTTAAAATATTGGTCTGAATAAAGGCAGATATGCCCTTTTCTTCTCTTTCATTGCCAGCCACAAAACCGCATTTCACAACCTCTCTAAGAAACGTCCCATTTTACCTCCAGGTACTCCATTTACCCCTATAAAGTAACCCTTATATTGCCAAAGTGCATATGCCTTTCCCACCGTTGTTTCTTCCGAAATGAATGGAGGCTTTAAATCATTCACATCCGGGCTCTGCAGATTTATGTTGATGCCACAGAGGTGGATTGTAAATGCATGGCGCTGTCTGAGGCTCATTGTATGGCTGCCCTTTTCACCTGCAGGGTAGTGAGTGGTTGCTCTGTCTTATCAGCACACAGTGGTGTTTAGGCCTGGCGGGTGGGGTGGGGGTGTTGTTTATGACTCTGGGAATGTCTGTGTGTGTACGCTCTTGTACTGCACATTTTAACTTAATCTGAAAAGCATTCTCGTCAAGTTTATTTTAAATGCAATGAGTGCGTGCATTTTTTTTTTATCTCTAATGAAGGTTGGAGTATTGGTGAAAATTTTAATGTACTGCTGTTCTAACAGTCCCTTTAAAAGCATATGTTCCCCCTTTAATCTGTTTGCATTTTGTCATCATGAACTTTCATATATTTTTAAAGATTTATTGAGATAGACCAACACAAATAGTGAGGAACTGTTTTTTAAAACGCACAGAAGTTAACATTGGCTCAGAAGTTTTTAGAGAACTATTTTTAGAGACCTTTTTTTTTTTTTTGTATCTAGCTGTAACCCTGGCTTAAGATGTCCTTTGTTCAGAAGCATGACGTCATGATGATTCCACCTTAACACTGCCATGTTGAGTTCCGAACGCTTAGCTTAGCTCTGTAGCGTTTCCTCTCTGACTAGAATGGATCATTCTCATTTAAATCCCCATTAGCTTAAACGATACAGAGAAAAATTTGGTGTTAATGGATGTGATTCAAGTTCCTGCAGACTTTTTTCAAGACCTTTCTTCCCCTAACAGGCTTTGAGATTTTTTTTTCTTTTTTTCCAAGACCGATACATATATCATTTATATATGTTTTATATGTTCTGCTTATCTGTATGCTTACTTTATGCAAACAACTAAACACAGCTATAATGTCTGTAGCAACATCTTCAGATCTTATCATCTAATGTACTTCTTTCACAATAAATAAATGTACACTTGCAGTCGGCATCCAGTCAGCCCCTCTGATCGCTAGGTAAGCGGTAAAAAGAAATATTTTGGACACCTTTTTTATTGTCACACTTGACGGCACAACATGAGGTCAGCATCTTTTATGCACAGGGGCCAGAGCAGGTTCTCAATATGGCCCGGGCTAGATTTGAATGTCTGTGACATCAGCTGCAAGGCATTAAAATAGTACATCATATGAGTCAGAAAGAAAGGTATTAAATTTAGATATTTGGGCTTAATTATAAGACTGTCTGTTCACTACTTAAAGATTTTTGATTTTAAAAATGTTAACATTAGTTATATTTATTCCAAGTATGACTCTTTGCTAAGGCCTCATATGAATAATAATTTCAATTATTAATAGGCTTCATATTAATGATTGAAATAAGGACATCTTGAAAATGACCTTTTGTCTGTTTTATCTTAATGTTGTTAAAGTTGTTGTTTAATTTTTAATAAGAATCTAATGCTTGAATAGTTAATTCTGATTCAAACAGTGTCTTTCATTAAACATAACCAGGTTTTTCTTACCGTCAATTTGTATAAGTCAGTTTGAAAAAAAATCATACAAAGCATCAATAAACCACCATATTTTATTCTTACTATATAACGAAATGTTTACATATTTACCAGGAGCAGTTTGTCAATTTTTTGCTGTTTAACAAAATAAAATAAATAATGTTTCAATTACACTAAGTTTATAGAATTTCCTGTTTTAAGCAATTTACAATATGAGCGAGATGAAGATTCCTGAATTTGGGCTTTGGAAGATTCAACTTTGCACATTGATTGCCACCATCAAAGCTATGTTACAGAACAGAGAAGGGTATGATGCACATGAAAAAAGAATTGAACTATAAACTGAAGGGCTGGTGAATGTAACCGAATATAATTAGTAGCAACAGATTGGTAATAGGTGGGGTGACCAGACATCCTCTTTTTCCCAGACATGTCCTACTTTTAAGACCTAAAAAAATGTCAGAGGGGAATTTCAAAATCGTCCGGGATTTTGGTCGACTACAGTGCAGCACGTAGTGGAAACATACCAGGCACTTCAACAGAGCCATCAGCTCTGGGGCCGGTCAGGGAACCCCGGCCGACAGGGACAGGGAGCCAGCGGGGGACAGAGCGACCGAACCCAACCCGGTAACGGTAGCCTGGACACCGGCGGCCCCGTGCTTCCCCCAGCCTGCCTTACTGCCCCCAGCCCTCATCCGCCGGGTGAATACGGGGGGCTCATGGCTCTCTGCTGAGGTCCTGTCCAGTCAGCGGCCCACCAGTTGTCACCCCTACTCCCCCAAAGAAAAAAAAAAGGGTCCTCCTGTTCAGACACCCCTATAACAGGAGGAATAATAGGAAAAAAAAACTGGCAGGACAACATTGAATGTATGATCCAGTAAATCAGGGGTCCCCAAACTTTTTCCTGTGAGGGCCACATAACTTTTCCCTTCTCTGATGGGGGGCCGGGGTCAGTTTGTAACAGAAAAATTGTGACGATTGCAAGAGTGCCTAAATTTATGACGGGATTTATGTCTTTATGA
>NW_015150541.1:693502-698425 GCF_000732505.1 Cyprinodon variegatus | reverse complement strand
TAGACTATTATTTCTATTTTTTTGAATAGCCCTAATCCTCTTCCGTATCTCTTTGAGAGGGGCGGGTTTAAGATTTTATGCTGGGGGTTGCCAGATAGGGGCACAGACCCCAAAAGTGTGGAACATTGTCGCGTTATATGTATGAAATGAAATAGTTACTAATAGTTAATAATGAAAAAAAACTTCATAATTAAGGAACATTTTATTGCAAATGTCCAACTTTAATATCAAATACAAAAAAATAAAAATAAAAAATCACTTATATGAAAATACTCTCTGGTATTGTTCAGGGGGCCGGATCCGGCCCGCGGGCCATAGTTTGGGGACCACTGCAGTAAATGCTGAAAAGTGGGAAGATATGCTGTTTAAGGATGAAAAGCCAGAGTTTGATTCTGGAGGGAATCTAATGACAGAGAGAAAAGATCATCAAAACTACTCAAACGAAGAGGAAAAAAAAACTTTAATAAACACCATGACATAAACCTCTCTTAATGTGACAATAGATCTTCCTTGTAAGCCCCAAAACCAATCTAAAATCAGCTAATTTGATGTGCTATGAAATCTTCTGCTAATTTTGAATTAATAAAACGAATGTTTCCATGAATCCTCGTATTCCTGTGACTTTGGGGTTTTTTTGGCGGCCAAATGGGAGTTCATCCTTAGCACTGACTGCATCAGCAGCGGCAGCTCAGCGTCTTAGTGGCCGAGCCGGTGTCACATACTGAGATTAATAGCCTTTGCTTTCAGCCCACTAAGTAATACGGCCAATGATGAATCGCTGCTCTCAGTGACACCCACACAGGAATTATTTGGTCCTGAAGCCAAAACTTAGAGGAAGAAAAACAACAAAAGAAACCAAAGCAAAAAAAACAGAAGGCCTCTGGCGGTGGCATCCAGTCATCTGTTACTGTGCTGCTACCCAACCTTCCTCCAGCCCCAACCCGAGTCACTTCCCCCTCAGTGTGTTCTCAAGGCCTTCGATAAATAGAAAAGACAAAGGTCCTCAAAGACATATGTACCATCTAAATGGTGACAAGATGATAAATCTTGTGTGCTCTTTGGACAAAGCTGCACTAATTCACAAATTGGCTTTTCCTAAATAAAAAAAGCTGAATATCTTACTAGAAAATTCTCTAAATGTAAAGAGCATGAAAAATATATTAAAATTCTACGCTGGAAAAAAATCAAAATCTAGATAAGTCCTTTTTTCTTAAAATAAGTGCGTTTATTCTTGAATTCAGAAGGTCAAAGAGACATTTTGCCAATGGAACAAGACAATTTACATTTAAAATAAGGAAACACAATTATATTGTCTTATTTAAAGTGCATTTTATCTAAATATCTTATTTTAAGAGTAAAAATACTCATTCCATTGGCAAATAATCTAATTTACCTAATCAAATTAAGGGCAAATACACTTAATTTAAGAAATGTTTACTTATTTCTTGATAATTTTTCCAGTGTAAATTTTCTTTACTTTATCTAACCCTGAATAACGTGCAGCAAACAGCAATTATGGTTTCACATTTGCTACTGCAGAACATCCTGGGTGATATAAATATTTTTTTTTTTCTTTTTCTCTACCAAAAAAATACTTTTCTAAAGGGAATAAGTTAAATAGATGCATGGCTGCACACACACTTTTGCACAAAAAGGTATCTTCAAAGATCTTTAGCACGAACATCTGGGTCAACTTTATAAAAGTAAATAAGACCAAAAAAATTAAAAAATCCTCAAACACTAAAAGCTGTCATATTTTTTGGAAATCTTTTGCACTTGGTTATAAAGTAAATAGAACTGATTTCAACAATTAGAAGTCGAATGATGAGAGAGTATTTCACTGCAGCTGTCCTTTAAATGTATATCCATCCATTTTCTAACACGCTTATCCCAAGTGGGGTGGCGAGGGGTGCTGGTGCCTCTCTGCCTACGGGAGAGAGGCGGGGTTCACCATGGACAGTCTTCACAGGGCAACACAGAGACAAACAACCATTCACACACTCACACCTTTAGAGAAGCCAATTAACCTAACAGTCATGTATTTGGACTGTGGGAGGAAGCCAGAGTACCCGGAGAGAACCCATGCATGCTCAGGGAGAACATGCAAACTCCATGCAGAAAGACCTCGGGCCAGGAATCAAACCCAGAACCTTCTTGCTGCAAGGCAGCAGTGCTAACTGCTGCCACATTGTGCAGCCCTAAATGTATATCAACATTTAAATTTAACTTGTATTCCTTTAAAGTGCCTTTTTAGGTAAGATAATTTGATCGTAAAAGAAAAACGTATAAATGATTTACAGTTTGAGAGTAATGGATGTTTTGTCTTGTAGATGTTGAGGGTATAAGGCATCACCTTAAAGGAGAATTCCGGTTTTTAACACTTTTAGCCCATTTTCTGTAGTGTCCAGGATGAAATCGAATGATCGACACCAAAATTTTGACAATTGCTCCTGTCTCTGCTTTTTGGCTCATTTAGAATCCACCCCTGGCTGCTTCAGAACGGCTTCCATAGAGCATGTCCGATAATGTCCTTAAAACAACCTTAAACGTTCTTTTTTTTAAATATGCTACTCACCGGGTCATCAGCGCTGTTCAATGACGTTCCAAAAAAAGTTTCGTAAAGACACATTTAAGTTGAATATTTCTCTATCGCTACTTTAATATCAGTCAGCAGCGTGCAGAGTTCTGATGGTGAATTTTATTAATGCCTTTATTTTCCTTTTTTGCATAGATGAATAATTTGTAGACTAATAAATAAGTTTAATTGACATATTTTAAGGACTATAGTCCTGGAAATAGTAAAAAAAAAAGTATTTTTTTTAATAATGCTTCACTTTTTATATGGTTTTTCCTCCTTCCTGTTTTCTTCCCTACTGTACAGTTTTTTTATTCCCTGTCGGCAGCCTACATCCAGCTCGCCCCCGCCTGGAATCTGTTGCCAGCGCATGTAAAACAAATCCCCCAACACAAGGAATGACTTAATGAACTTAATGAGGTTTTCTAATTACAGAGGGAAGTTAGCCCATGTCAAATGGGCTTTTTCTGCCTTCCTTTACATGGATTAAGAGGCAGCCTATTAAATCAAGGTCCGCATTACAACAGAGGAATGGGGGGGACACAATCAGTTATATCTGCTCTACATTCAGAAGCACACGTCTTCATTTGAACTGAATGTAGTGTGTTTATTACAGACTGAGTCTGCGAGGATCTGAAACGCAACTTTGAACTCACTTAGAAATGGTAGATGAGCAATAAAATGCAGACTGGAAAAGCTGTGGTGAATTAGTTTGATAAAACATTTATATTACTAGTGTGTTTTTAGGTGAAATGTTACTTGTTAGATCTCAGTCAAGTTTTTTATTTTTTTATTTATTTATGTGTCTCATCCTCTGTCTCTTTAACTTCTCTGTGGCATGGAGGATGATTTACTCTATCATCATTAACACATCAAAAGAGCCAACTGTGTATTTCAAAGTCATCTGATAGCTGATACTCTTTAATAGCCCACTGGAACAGTAATTAATTTCAAAAACATCCCGTTTATTTGTTCTGGAAGTGAATAGCTCCCACCAAAGCGGCATAAATCCTGTCAGTTGCCGTGGCTCAAATTAATTTACGTGTTGCGTCTCCTTGCATCTTTTGAGAATTTAATTATCTCGGCAAACAGGCTCTGGGTGAACTGAATGTACTTTCTATCAGCAGAGAACTGGAGCCAAAACAGCTCAGAGGCTTTTCCCTCTCTGCTCCTGCAGCCTCAAACATTAGGGGCACATTTTAAAAGAAGGAGATATTATAGAAATATGGAGTGTATATAAATCCTTGCAGCTGAATCAGTTTCCTGAGTCAAGGTAACTCGGTTGATCTAAATTAAAACAAAGAAGCACTTTGAAGAGTGCATTCAGATCTTCTTGCTGAGAGGATCCACATCCGACCAACTAAGACGAGCCTCTTTGACCTGAGGTAACGTGATACATCTATGGAACAAAACAATATTACTTTCAAACAGCTTGTATGGGAATTTACAGTTACAATCTCCTAAATGTTTTGTCAGTATCACATCTGCAAAAAACTGTCCAAAGCCAATATGTTGGAATCATATTTCTATTGCCACATTTCCTCTAAGCCAATGATATATTTTGCTAGTTGGATGCTCTTTAAATGACCCTGATGACCTGCAGATTTAGGGGCTGGGATTCTATGGCTCACAGAAAATGGTGAAACAACTGCAGTTTATATTTCCTAAATAGTGTTAAAAATGACTCATGTTACGATTCTAATTCCACAGATGTTTTTGGCTGTTTTGCGTTTTCAGTACCGTACAAAGCAATTCCTTTTTTGGGAGAGTGTTGGTCTAGTGGTTACTGCAGTGCACTTGTGCTCTTAGAAGGTTGCAAGTACCCGGCTCGATCCCCACAGCCTGCACTCTAGGTCCCTGAGCAAGACCCCTAAACCCCCACACTGCTTACCGGGCGCTGCACAGGGGCAGCCTACTGCTCCCAAAGAGGTTAAATGCAGAGGTAAATTTCTCCAATGTGAGATGAATAAAGTTCAATTATTATTACTTTTTTTGTACCTGTTTTCCTTCCCATGGCTGTCACCTTGTATACTATTTAATCCCTCCATTTTCTGACACACTTAATCCCAAGTGGGGTCGCAAGGGGTGTTGGTGCCTATCTCCAGCTGTCTATGGGCGAGAGGCGGGGTCCACTCTGGAGGGGTCGCCAGTCCATCGCAGGGCAACAAGTAGACAAACAACTATTCACACACACATTCACACCTAAGGAGAATTTAGAAAGGCCAATTAACCTAATAGCAGAGATGGCAAAAGTACTCACTTTCAGTACTTGAGTAAAAGTACAGATACTTGTGTTAAAAAATACTCTGGTAAAAGTGGAAGTACTGATTAAACTTCTTTACTCAAGT
>NW_015150541.1:656312-692943 GCF_000732505.1 Cyprinodon variegatus | reverse complement strand
CATGCATGCTAAGGGAGAACATACAAACTCCTTGCTGCAACGCAGCAGTGCTACCCACTGCTCCCATGAGCAACGTGTACTATTTAAATTGCTGACAAATTTTTTCTACTAACATCAGTATTTGTTTGTAGGCTTTGTAGGAATGTAGGCTTTCATTAAGTTTTGTTCTCAAAGTATATGATTACCTTCCTTCTTCTTTTTTATTAACTTCCATTATTTCTAAATTGGCAGTTTGCATTAGTTCAATAGTTTCTCTCTTTTATGGTGTGCTTTTTTTTTTACATCATAAAATTCACATATAGTATAAAGAAACAGCTGAGATTTTAGAGGTGCTTTGATTCAAATGAGGTGTTTTTCAGCACTCCCAAAAATAGAATAGAAACGCCTATCCATCCATCCATCCATTCATGAATTTATGGCAAAGTTTCATATTTATGATTTAAAATGTGGCTAATTAAGCCGAGAACTTGGATTATTTGAGTCTGGAAATGACAGCATTTTGATTTGAAATGGAATTAGTCATTTTGCCTGTGAATGTGAACAGAAAAACATATTGGCGTGCAGCGTATCGCTGTGGCTGCCATCGGAGCATAAACTGATGGGAGTTGGGCTGGCTCATGAAAATTTAGATCCACTGGCAATTTGCAAGCTTTAATTTGATTTCTTTTCATGTATTCTGGTGCTGTTTTTAGGCTCGCATTTTGTGTTTAAAGTTGTTTTATTTGAAGTTAATGAGTAACGCTTTGGAAAATGCATCCAAGATGATTAAATTAGGGGAGAACAGATACTCCCACACTGAGATACAGATTTCAAGCTGTTTCTCACTCAAAATAACATTTTTTTTTTTCCATTGGCTAAGCTCTGTTGTTTTCAGCTGCATTTTTCTAATTGGATTCACTCGTTTATCTTTTATTGAATCTTAACCTCTTCACCCATCTATTGATTTAAAGCCAAAGTGTTTTAGTAGATAAAAACTTTTCCTGTTCTCATCGATTAAAGGACAAATCACGCCTTAAATCAGCCATGAGTGATGAACCGGAGGTGAAATGTGGCAGCAAGAGTTACAGCTCCCCGTTAGCTTTGTTTTGACAGACCATCCTGGCAGACCGTACACATGCAAACAACCAGACAAACAGATACGCACAGAGTCAGCATGTGTCGTCGGGGATTTTCTCACAAATCGGCCCCCTAAAGGGAAAGGGGCCAGCATAAATCAGCTGGTGTCAGGGCTGCAGACACCCACAGCTCCTTATCGGAACACGCAGGCGGGCACACTCACAGATTGATAGGTAGATAGTGGCTCTGAAAGGCTGGGTGACAGGCAGCCAGGTAGAGAGGCTCAGAGAAGCAGGAACAGAGGGTGAAAGCAGACAGAGGGAGGCAAAAAGGCCCTGGTAATGGTTCAAGAACAACAGTCATACATCTAAAGGCTTAATTTTAGATTATCCTTGTTTATGAAGTCTTAATTATACATACAATGATCAAATAAGCTGTAGAAATATCAATGAAATTTTTACAGAGTTTATTTTAAATATTATTTATCATGTATTTTCTCAACTCTAATATATGATTTCTAATATTTGTTAAGATAATTTTGTTTGGTTCGTTCAGAAAAAAAGGAAAAACAACAGTTGATTCGAGACTGTGGCATAAAAGGTTACTGAAAGAATAAAAACCAATTTACGCAACGTTATTTATCCCTTGGGATTACTCCTTCAGGGAAATTCTGGTTCCCTGCGATGGACTGGTGACCTGTCCGGGGTGCAACCCTGCCTCTCGCCTGTAGATGGCTGGAGATACGCACCAGCACCCCTAGTGTCCCGGCTTAGGATAAGCGTGATGGAAAATTAATGGATGGATGGAAATTCTGGTTCCAGTAGCTTATAGAGTATAAAGAGTTAAAGCAAGATGCCATTAAAGATAAAGATGCGACAATATAAAAAGAGTGTATAAAGTACAAAATAGCATTAAAAAGTTGTAATGTCCCTTAAATATTTTTTCCTTTAGATATAAAAATATCTGCACAATAGAGAGCTAAGGAAAAAAAACTACACAGTAGTTGATTTGGATTATTGCACTTGCACTGCAGAGATGTACTGACCATATAAATAATTAAAAATTATACAGATTACAGAGTAGTCCACTTGGATTATTGCGTTAAACCTTTGTTCTGACACTAAAACGCTCTGAACAACAAGTCCTGATGTAGTTTTCCTTCAGGGATTGATAAAGTATAATTGACTTGAATTGAATAGTTATTAACTATTAATTTTTTGATATAGTTATCAGATCACAGGCCATAAAATCACATTAGCTCTAGACCTCTTTGCTAGATTAAGCAAAAAAAGAAAAGGCAATGGATAACAGAACCAACTTTTCTTGAACAGAATTTAAAAAAACACAAAGTACATAATAAAAAAAAAGTGCATTTGTATTATAAATAAGTTTAATTCTTAATGTTTATTACCCTCTAAAATTCAACAAAACAACAGCTAGGGCTAGAAACATTGAAACATTTTAACATAGTAGATTTTTATCAATATAACATTGATAAAAAGAATAATGCTTCTATTTAGGTTGAAATCAGTAACTAAATGTAGGCAGACAGGCTGCTTTAATAATACACATTGGAAAATGGACATCACTTCAAAGGAGGTCAAAACTTACTACCCCACACTGCTCCCCAGGCGCTGCACAATGGCAGTCCGCTGCTCCCCAAGGGGATGGATTGAAATTCAGAGGACGAATTTCTCCACTGTGGGACAATTACACACATTATAAAACTACTGCTAACAACCTTCAATATATGAAGGATGTCTGTTAAGCAACTGACTGCAGGCTACCTCCTACTGTTAGATTTGGTGGAGGTTTTTGAGGACCCAAATGCAGAGATAAGGAGGTAGAGATGAGTTTTCAGATTTGATAAAGCAAAAATACTGAAAACTAAAACCTAGGAGAACATTAAGGAAAAAACACACATGAGGACCCAGGAAACGACAGAGCTACAACAATAAACCAGCACCAAGCGAAGGCTCTGCTGCTCTTTTAAAGCTCAGCACTATAATGAGACTGATGAGCTTCACCTGTGTAGACTACCCAGGTTCATTACAAAGATCCTCTCAAGAAGAGATGCATAACTCACACAGACACACACGGGAACCCTTACACCTATAGCCGATAGCCCCTCAAATGTACCATACAATTTTATCCGAAGCTTCAATAACTGACCATCTGTTGATAATAAGGGTAATTTAATCATCTTAACATCAGACTTAAAACGATTGTGTTAATAGTGTTGTCCAGATATATTTTTATGGTAATTATAATATCTAATCCTTGCCAGTGGCTAGTAATGTTTGTATTCATGCCCATAAAGGAGACCAAACCATGCATTATTTAAATTAGGGTAACAATTTTTTTTTATTTATGACATCGGATTAATGCCATATTTTCTCAATTTTTAATAGATACTGGTTCTATTAGGTTTTTTATTCCATTATCATATCAGGGAAATCTTTTATATTGTCATGAACCGCAGACAGATGGACCCAGTATTCAAGGAGAGACGGTCAGTAGGAAAGTAAAAAAAAAAAAGGTTTATTAAATTAACAAAAACTAAAGTGGAGCTGTGGCTCGCGGGCACTGCAGGATGGGGAGCGGGGCACCGCCCAATCACAGAACTCTGCCAGATCATCTGACAGAAGATGATTATCTGAGTTGGCCACTTACCTGGTTTAACAGTCCAGTCCTAGAATGTCCCCAAGTGCTGCAGTCTCAGAGGACATGCTGGAAGCCGATCCTGGTCAGGAATCCAGAACAGACAGGAACAGACAGAGGCAGGATCCAGATCAGGCAGGAACAGAAACAGGTGGCAGGATCCAGACCTCCAGGCATTCACAAGATCCCAGGAGGGTTCAGAGTCTGAAAGGGTCCGAAAGCGTGACCAGGCGGTCACGCACAGGAGCAGACAGGATCAGGTGCAGATGAGCAGGCTCAGTGGCAGAGGGTAGCCGAGACAGGACGTGGAACCAGAACTTGATGCTGGACCTTTAAACTGGTCTCCTCCTTGGAGCCAGGCTTACCTCGCATATAGAGCCAAAAACCAAGAGGACTCAGCAGGGGAGAAACAGTGGCCGATTAGGAGACAAGACAGACACAAAACCCTCTTTCCACTGGCCGCCAGAATCCAGGACTTGAACCAAGAAATAAACTAACAGACAGGCTAACAGAAAGACATGTAATGATCTGGCACTGAATGCTCCGGCTGAAGTGAATATAAACCAGACGAAAAAGGCAAGAGGAATAAATTATAATTGAGGCAGGGAGGGAAAACGACAGGTGAAAGGAATGACTAATTAAGGGAGAGCAAACAGGCCAGATCATGACACATATGCCTAGTTCAAGTTGTTCTATTCAGCGCTATAAGACACAGTACAGGGTTTTCCACCATAGCAGGTCCAGGTTTCCACTTGGCTGCTGCTAAAGCTTGATCTACGGTGGCTCTAAAAGAAAAAATGGTTTGGCTTGCCACAGAGGCACCAGAGAGCAGCATCATTACGATACATAAAAACATGTCTTTGAACAGACATTTGATCCTTCCTCTGGGCTCTTATGAATTTGAGTGACGGATCAAAAAACGGAGACTGTTTATCCTATCATATTACACTGTTTGTCTTGTTTTCCCCTGTAAAGTGATGTCTCAATATAACCAGCCTAGTTTTAAATGCTCTTTAAGCCAATGCCGACTGCTCCTTAAAATACTGACCTGTGTTAAGATTCCAAGCGGATAAAAGCATCCTGTGGTGAAAAACACTAGCTTTCCATGTGGCTGAATGGTATGTATGAACAACACAGCAGATGGCAATTACAGACAATGTTTCCACCGGAAGAAACAAAATAATGCTGCTGTTAAGCTTCGGGCTCAGAGTCCTTCCCAAAAACACTCGCTAAAAATATAATTTCAGATAAACACTCTCGTGTCAACACTGGTAAAGGTTTGGATCTTTATTTTGGGTTGGTTTCAAGCTCACATGAATAAGTAATTACGAGTAAGATCATTTCACTCTGACATAGCTGACAGAGGGCCAAATCCAAAAAAAAAAAAAATCAGCCCCCCAAATCTTGAGAGTATTTGAAGCCACAAGCCTATAAAACAAAATTACTGCAGTATGAATAACGAAGTATCGTGTACTGTTTGTCAGGGTGTGGTTCTCAGTTTGTGTGCCAATAGGCAGAAAACCAGAAAGGAGAAACACGATGAAGTTTCTTCAGATATATTAACTAAAGGAACTAACATGGATATGTTTGGCATGCATGGGGCAGGTAGGAAACCAATGAAGAAGTAGCTGAAAAGCCGACTGCAGCTGTGTCCGAATGTCCACCCTAATCACTATAAAGGGCACTATACTCTGTTGGACCAGTGGCTTATCTGTAGATGAGAGAAAGTGGCTGGATAAGCTGATCAGGAAGGCCGGCTCTGTGATTGGATGCCCTCTGGACTCAGTGCAGGAGGTGGGAAACAAAAGGATCCTCACTAAATTAACATCTCTGTTGGATAATGTTTGCCACCCCATGCATGAAGCTGTTGCAGAACTGCAGAGCTCCTCCAGTGACTCTGCTGCACCCTAAATGCACCAGGGAGCATCATCACAGATCCTTCTTCCCAGCAGCTTTTACACTCTATAACCATCATTGTTCCCAATAACCTCAATAAGTTGTTACATTCATGCTGATTTTGCACAGTTTCTACATTTGTCAGTTAAATACCATGTTGCTGTAATAATGTCCATAGCTGTATATTGGTTATTTATTCTCCAGTTGCACATTTTTATATTGTTAAAACACTTTACTGTACAGTATTTTATTGTTTATCTATTAACTCTTCACTATTATGTTATTCTTATACATTTTTCCAAGGTCCACATTTGTGTGACCATTTTTTTCTATAATATTCTTGCTGCTGTAAACACCAGAATTTCCCCATTGTGGGACAACCATCCATCCATCCATTTTCCGTCATGCTTATCCAAAGTGGGGTCGCGAGGGGTGCTGGTGTCTATCTACAGCTGTCTATGGGCGAGAGGCGGGGTACACCCTGGACAGGTCGCCATTCCATCGCAGGGCAAGACAGAGACAAACAGGACAAACAACCATTCATGCACAAACTCAATTGTAGGACGATAAAGAGATTTTCTATTCTGTTCTATTCTATATAGTGGCTACGCAATTTTAGATGAGTGTCCAAAATCTAGTGGATGAAAGAGTAGTAGGCTCAGTTTTCTCTCCATGCACCTTGAAAAGTAATGATTGTCGACACTAGACGAGCAGATTTATCCTGCAATGCTTTGCAAGAGCTCTCCTCCCAAAGCATCATGGGTTTTGTTGTAGAAGCAGAGGTATGTGACCAATGGGGCTCGAAAAGTAGTGATCATCTGTCCGAAATGTTAGTTAACTGAGTTCACCATGAGGTCCACTATATAGTCTCCGCTCTATATAGTGATTGAGGGGATAGGGGTTAGGGCGGACGTTGCATTGGGGGGCTACGAATGCAAACAGAACATGAGGATAAATGCAAGAAACAAACTTTCCAGTACAGCTTACGTCAGTATGGTGCTCCCTTCAGTCCAATCTCCTCTGCTGTTTTAAGCTAAGCAGACAGAAGCTGGTGTTACTGTCAGAGAGCATTTGATCCACACTGTTTTATGAACAGCAACATTGCGCGGCTTTGCCAAACTCTATTCCTGCCCGCCCATCAGAGTTAACCTAGAGCAAAATCAAGGCTGTTGTTCCATTTCATGGTCCTGTCTGCTTTGGGTCATTCACTATAAGTAAAACTCAGTTATTTCTATCAGGAGATTCTCTAGTCTATTATTTACTTGCATGGTTCTTATTTTATCTTTTTCCCCTTGTCTTCCATACTTTGGTTTTTCTTACACTTTCTGACGATGTGGTTACTCCAGAAAAATATCACTTAATTCTCTGTCCAGCAGCTGCACACACAAGCAGAAACCGGCAATGACTAAATGTAGTGTGTCACGTTAGAAAAAGGCAGCTATCCTCTGGAGATGAAAGCAAGTGCAACTATGGAGTGACTCAGAGCAGACACCTCGTCAGGGACAAAGGAGCATGAGACATGCACACACGGCACAGTGAGTTCATCCACTCCAAAAAGACAAACAGAACCTTCTGGGAAAAATGATGATATTGTGACATTTTTATAACATTATGATATTTGTTACACATTTTCTGTTACATAAATATATGTATATATTTCTACAATGCTTTTGAGTGGCTCTAACACTTTGTTTAAAGACATATTAATTGAACTTTATTGGTCTCACATTGGAGAAAATTACCTCTGCATTGAACCCATCCCCTTGGGGAGGGGTGGGCTGCCATGATGGGGCGCCCAGGGAGCAGTGTGGGGTTATGGTTCGTTGTAGTGTTGCGCCGATGCCATTTTTTGGCCCCGATACCGATATCCGATACCTGGCTGTGCAGTATCGGCCGATACCGATACCATAATAATATAAAATAATTGCCATCATGGCTTCGTCAAGCTGCTGCCTACCTTTGTGAAGCAGGAAAAAATCTAATACAAAGTGAATCCAGTAGAACATATTATTGCTTACCAGGAGGGGGTGACAGTAGTTGAATAAACTTATGGCTCTCAAAATGGTATCGGTGCCCTATTTGTTGGTGCTCGCCGATACCGATACCACCATTTTAGGGCAGTATCGGGGCCCCGTCCAATTCTGGTATTGGTGCAACACTAGTTCTTTGCTCAGAGAGCCAGATTGGCAGTCTGTGGGAGTGGGGCTCGAACTCAGAACCCCAGGAATCCAAGCTCTATGCACTAACCACTAGCCCGCCACTCCCCTTGACATGTGGCATGATACTTGCATGTTCTAAATTTGGCTAATCACATCAGCCATCTTTGTTGTTCTAAGTAAGTTTTGGCTTGAAAGTCTTATACCCACTATAACTCTGTATTTTAACCTTTAACTCCTTATAAGTTGTTGTTTATTCAAAATAATATATCACCCCAAAAGTCAGGCTAATTCAGGCAATTTGTGAACTTCAAATTTAAATCATATTCCAATTTTGAAAGCACAAAACTACTAAAGACAGTCAAAAACAGTTCATACAGCAGTAATGCATTTTCTTTATTTTATATTCTTTATTGTATTTTTTGGTTGTCTGGTTTAACCACTGAAAGTTGAAATTTATGGTTAAGTTGCTCGTCTGAAAGAAACTGCAAAGAAATCATTTCAGTGTTTCTTCCCACGTCCTTTCCATCAGGCATTTTAAGGAGGCCTTTTCCCAAATACATCACCCTCCCCTGGCTTAAATAGCAGGAGAACTGCACCACCAACCGCCCCAAACTCGAGTCAGGTGTGCAGTGCACTTCAGAGTCAAAGAGAGTCATGAATGTGGAACAAATGAAGCCTCCGGTGTGCCGATTCAAACTTTCCCGTCTAGATAATGACCTCACTCTCCTACGCCATTACTCATCATTCATGGAGCCCGTGCTGAGGTGGGAAGCTGCTGTCGACTTGTGCATGTGACGCTTGCAGAAGGTGATGGGGGGGGACTGAAATAAAGTCATTTAGAGTAGTTTGGATTATGAATTCCTGTCTGAATAATAGTCACATTTACTTTCATTTTGCATTTGCTTCTGTGTTTGGTTTAATAAGCAGTTACTTTATCTGTAGTCTAAATGTGGATTGATTGCTGTTTAGCACTCCTCTGTAGGACTTCAGTCTGACGATAGATGGGTGACAATTAAAGCTTAATGTGAACCCCTGATCTCTGCGTTATGGGGAGAGAGATTTTTTGATCGTTTCTGCTCTGGCAGAGATTTCTCATGGACCACAGGAGTGAATGCATACTGTCCTGCAGTTACTAAGTGGTCTGCTGAGGTTACCACATATGTCACCAACACCTCAAATTTGTTAACTCTATCAATACAACTGATTCATATACAAAAAGATAAATATCATATTTGCATCTTACCTTTTAATTAAAGTTCGGCTAGTGGAAGTTTTGCAACTGTATAACTTATTTTGATTAGTATTCAGAGACTTGCTTCTCTCTGACTGCAGCTATCGGCTGCAGAGCTTCATCTGACTCCCTGTCGGTGCTTTGGACAGGGAGGCAGCTAAAATCGGAGCAAAAGGGGCCTGAAAAGTCGCTAAATATGGGAAAAGTATGTTAAACTTCCTTTTTTCTTCCCTATTTTTGTTCTGTTGTCAGTTTTTTTTTTTCCACCTGCATTGCGGACTGCAAGGTGAATGTGCCATAACAGCTTTACAACTGTGTTCTCCACAGGGACCGCATTTCTGAGGGGATATAGGTCACGAACTGACCAATGAGCAAATTGTGCATTGGCGTTGCTCATGGGAGTAAGCCGGAATACTGTTACAGATTTTCATATTATTTCAGATGATGCTGAAGAACACTAAAATCAAAGAAGTAAAGACCAAAGTGGACTGTAGGAATGGCTGTGAGACCCGCCACAGATGAAATTCACCTGCATTTTGCAGATTGGTGGGTGTTAATGTTAATTCCGTAAAAATTCAAAAAATATCCACTGGACTTGGTTTTCAAGATTTGAAGACGTTTCGCCACCTCTCCAGGAAGTTGTCCATATAAGACTCAAACTCACTGCGGATCCAGACATTTGAATTGAGAAAGCTTCCTGGAGAGGTGGCGAAACGTCTTCAAATCTTGAAAACCAAGTCCAGTGGATATTTTTTGAATTTTTACGGAATGACTTTGACCTGGATGACTGAGAACCTTCATCAGCGTGTTAATGTTAAGCCTCACTAATGGCCACGTAATGCCAAGCCTTGCAGCTTGCCACCAAACTTCCAACTACTTAGTGGCAAGATGGACATGGGTCCTCTCAACATCCATAGCGACCTGTGAATAAAAGAGAAATATCTCAATGTCATAACTAGCCATAAAATCAATATAATACTAAATACCAACCAAAGTTTCAAAGATTCTTGGATTTTTGCATTGAATTTGTATTATTTCTAACATGTTCACCATTCCCATCTTGCCACCCCTAGACAGTGAGCATATGTAGTATGACCTTTGACCTCTGGGCATGTTTTGAACTTATTATTAATCCATAAGAGAACCACACTGTGTGTGGATACTGAGCTTATAACACAGGAACCGCCGGTAGAGATTATGTTTCATGATGACAAGATATACCATCAGTCTGTAGGCACCTAATAAGAGGAATGACAGCAAATTCCTTTCAGCTTGTCTACCTGTGAGCTTTCTGTGGCTCCATTATTCAGCACGTAGGTGACGGCTTGAGAACTAAATATATCTGCTCTTGTTCTCTTTAGCCGTGCCTGACTGTACATTTGTTTCAAGTGAATGGCTTGAATGTTTTCCTCTTTTTTTCTTAACAAGCTGTGGGTTAAAGCAGGTGAAATATGGTTAAGGCTCAAAAGGAGAAGATTCTGTGACACCTCTAAATCAAATTGCTTATTAGTTCTTGTTTGTGCTTCTGACTAGGAGTGTATGTTAGGAAGATTTTAGGGTTTTTGTAATTGTCTATAATATATTTACAGACTGCAAAACAAATACCTTTTCCTAGATGTTTTTAAACCTGATCAAAACACAGAATTCTAGATTCACATATTTTTCTGAATAATAGGGCTCGTACAAGCATTATGCTCGAATATGTAGACTTTAGAAACTGAAACCTAAATTACACAGTAAAAAACAAAACCAAAACAAAAGCTGCCTGTTTCCTCTTCACATTAAGTCAATGCAAAGCTAGTATTTTGATTTTCAAGACACTAAGTGCACAGGAATTTCTCCCCATCCTTCTGCAGTCAGTATTATCACAGCATCAACCTTTCCTGCAACATTAGTGTCATTCTTAAGTAGCTGAGGAAAGTGCTTGTCGTCCGATAAAAGTGCTTCTCCTCCTTCCATGAAAATAAATTCATGTACAAGCAAAAAGCCATTATCACTTCACTCAGAACTCACTTTTCTAGTCCCGCCTCCAGTCTTTTTTTTCCCTTTCTGTTTTCCATGTTTATTCCTGACAGCCAGTTTTAGCTTTTCATCAGTGAGCTCAAATACATACACTTTAGTTATTTTTCTATCACGTACTGTACATACAGAAAATATTTCAAAATACCAAATAAGCCTGCACGCGTTTTAGCAAAATGAGTCAAAAAAAAAAAAAAAGCTACAATAATGCTTTTATATGGTGCCATTAAAAAATGGTTTTCCACCTTGTAGTTTTGTTAATCTTGTTATGGTTTGGTTTTTTTGTTGTTTTGTTTTTTATTTTTTTTGTCACACACATATTTCAGGTCCTGAAAACCCTGAGTTATTATTGCTGGACTCCATCAGCCCCATTGTGTAAAGATTTGCTTTTCTTCCATTAAGTGTCCACTTGGCTCAATTATACAAGATACATTGTGACCAGATCAATAATTAGCCTCTATTAAGGTCACCATTCATTATCTAACAATAATAAAAACACACTGGGGGGAAACTATTCTCAAATTAGTAATTAAAGAGGATATTCCTGAAAGGTTTGCACAACCAGTCATTACGTCCATCCATCATCTACTGCTTTCAGTCAGGGTCATGGGGGGCGGTGACTATCTCTATCATTTTATGTGCAAAAGACAAGGTGCACCCTGGACAGGTTTGTAGTTCATCATGGGGCAACACAGGACTAACAACCATGCACACACAATCACAACTATTGTTACGGCCATTTATAGACACCAAACAACCCAACAGTCAAGTTGTTAGGTCTAGGGGTAATTACGCATTCTCAAAGAGCCTTAGGAGGTTTGGATAGTTTTTTTTTTTTTTTTTTAACCCCCTATGAAATTAAATCCTTTGTTGGGTCTTATATTTGCCTGATGTAGAAACAAATGTTTGATTATCTGCAACATTAAAGTGAGACAAAATAGCAAAAGCGGCGGAAATTTGTAAATGGTAAAAAAACAAAAAAAATTACTATATGTACATTTTAATTGAGTAGAATGAACTTTCCTAAGAAAACAAAAAAGTTTAAACGAATAAATGTGAACTGTTCTGTCTAATTTGCAAGGCTGTGTTTACTTAAAATCCCTTGTCAGAAGTGAATCACGGGAATAATTTTAAATGATTTTGTACATCAGACTGTAAAAGTAGAAGAAAAGAAAATATGAAACCACTTTTTTTTTTTACCACAAATAAATAGGGGCTTACAAATAACACACAATCATAAAATCAGGACAAAAATCAATTAGTAAGTCAATAAGCCAATTTATTAGTTTTCTTAAATAACAGAAAAGATAAAAACAAAAAAAACAAAAACTGCTTCCTTTCTTACTCCAAGATAAAAGTTAAAAAAAAAGATGTATTTTGTATATATATAGAGGTGTCATACCATACTGTGCAATTAGTTAAATGGTCATCCCCCCATACCGTCCCCTGTGACATTTTATTACTGAATGTGTAAAATTTCTACTATATATTAAAAGTAATAGCAATAATATTGGCCTTTTAACATTTGGCAGGGTGTGGGCTTACGAGTAGCCTGAGAAAAGTAAATTAAATCAAAGAAGAGACCTACCATGACTATGAAGCTGATCTCAGTGGAAAATCTGACCTCTGTGTCACTACCCGATCCGTCCCGGAAGCATGATCCATTCTGCGCATGCGCCATCAGCTCATTTGCACATGCGCATCCAGATATACATCCGGGTCGTTTTCGATTTTATTTTGTTAAAAATACCTTAACTATGTCTTCCCTCCCCAAAAATACTAAACGTACTATAATATAATGTGTTAAAGCTGAATATTGTATTTCCTCAGAAAATAAATGCCTTAAAATCCTTTCTGTTTTATCACGCGCCTCTGCCTGATCTGCACCAGCGAATGGGACCCTACGCTTCTTCGGGTGGCTTACTTTTTCGGCTTTGGATTTAAACATAAATCTGGTCTTTTTGAGTTTTATGTTTTTGTTTTTTATTTTAACCTTATGGTATATAGTGCGTAATTGAAAGAAAGAAACAACTAAAATGCAGAAACAGGGTTTCATCACATTTTTCCAGACTGCTCTGAGCATGTCTGATGATGACGTCAGAGAAGCGGTTTAACGAAAAAACTGTAAAAAGCAAAAAAATTGTCTCACAAAATTCATAAAACATTTTTTAAAGATGTGTATTAGCATTCTTTAGTGAGTTAAGGATAGAAATAAGTAGTTTTAGTTCCATAATTACAGTATTTATGGACACCCGCTTGTTCTGCTTGCGCATTCCAAGAACGGATTGGATAGTGACACTCTGCATTTGTCCCTAACTATGTAGGGATAGTGATAGTCATGCCAGTCCAGGGACTGACTGCAATTCTACTGTAAGGTGCCTTGGTCAAGGTCAATGACAGGTACCTGACATGTAAAAGCCATACGATGCATATTGCTTTAGATTAATACACTATATTAAAACAGTTGAAGGCAAAGGAGGATCTATCTATCTATCTATCTATCTATCTATCTATCTATCTATCTATCTATCTATCTATCTATCTATCTATCTGTATAAGTAAATTCTCTATCTGCAGCAAATTGTTAACTCTAGATATATGCATCATTGCTAAGCTTAACTCTTAGTCTGGTTTGGTTGCTTGTGTGATTTTATGGTGGAGTTGGCTCTAAATATGTAATATCTTTCACAATCTCTTTGAACAATGCAGGTTCATGATCTGCTTTGTTAGGATTTTACAGACTCCCCATACCCATTCCCTTTCCCCTGCCTTTCTTCCTCCCCCAGTCAGACGGCTCATGTGTGCGACTCCCGGGCGGCCGCCCTGAAACTTCTGACTAGCCAAGTTCTTCAAACATCATGCTGCAACCAAAGCATGGCAGGAAGACAGATAGTCCCTTCAATGTATAGTGACAAACAAATTAGTGCAAAGATGCCTATCGCTGCATACCAGATGTGTCGGGCTCTGTGGCACGGAACAGCCGATGAAAAACTGCCCGCGTCCCATCTGTGCCGTGCAGTGAGCGTCAGTGCAGCAATTTGTGTTGAACAAAGTAGTGCAAACAGTCCACCTGATTATATGTGTCACAATGTGAGGCGTACAACACTGCTGGAAGAGATCACTCAGGACTTTATTTGATTAGAGAGGTGTCATTTTACTGGGAAGGAAGAGATAAATGAAAGACATACAGTTCACCCTACTGACAATCTGTTAAAAATTTGCATCTTTTATTCCTACCTCTCTGACTATCCTCTCCACTGGGCATGTGTCCAGGATCAAGCCGAGAATTCACTGAGACCCCTTTAAACATTTCTTAGGTACAAACTGAAAATGTTCATACAATTTGGATAATACAGTACATCAGCACAGATCAAACCTCTCACACAAGGCCATCATTGCATTTGGAGCTGTTATTGCAGCCATGGTCATTGTTCTTTTAAAGAGCTAGTTCAGTCTGCTGGTTGGTTCAATCAGCTATGACTCATAAACATGTGGATTTAGCATAACTTGTGCAAGAGCATCAAAGATGTCATTTACCGGCCTTTTAAGCCAATTATTAAAAGCACCTGAAGTGGTGGGTCGATGCCAAGCTCACAGGCACAGGATATTGTTTTTCTACATGTAAACAAGCTTTTATGATGGTAACATTACAGAACCAGGCTCCAAAAATTACAAACCATCCATTTAACCTTGTAGTTCCCAAAAGCTTACGATGTCAGGAGCTCAGAACGTTGGACCCAGAATTCAAGCAGAAAGATCAGATTAAAAAACAAACGTTTATTAAAGCGTGTGGCTGCTCGTCAGCTGAGGCGGGTTCACTGGATACTCTGTATAAATGGAGACTCGGGTCAGTGACTTCAGAACTCAGACAGGGAATGATAATGAGCATGAAAGTCACCCACATGGTAAAGCTCAATCTGAGCCCAGAGATAGAAGAGAAGTCCAGAGGAGTGGTTACTCCATAGCTTGTGACAGAGCTGATTTCAGAGATCCAGGAGAGAAAATGAACATTGACCAACGGCGGACGGAGAAAGCAGAGGAACAGAAGGATCCAGAAGGGTTAATCCAAGCCGGGGTCAGGAGACAGGTCCAAGGTCAACAACAGGTGGAATCCAGGTAGCAGTCCTGAAATAGGGCCGCCACACAAAGCAGAACAGCAGTGGCCAAAAACTCAGAAGTCCGGGGGCAGAAACAGGTCACGATCAGGCAGACTAAGCACAGCAGGGTTTGCTAGAATTAGTATCACACAAGGCTCGAATAATCTGGCACCAATGGTTGGGAACCAATGGCTTAAATAGAAGCAGGAACAGGTGGTTCAGCAACAGTCAAACCCAGCAATAGGTGCAAAGGTCATGACATATGTACAAACACTGTTTATTTCCCCCGAAATATATTCATTCAAATTTTGCCATTTTAAACAAACATCTTGAACAATATACAGAATATAGTCACAGCAATAGTTACGTTACTGTTCAAGTCAAAATAAAATACAGACAACAAATAGCCTCACACAACATTTATTCCAATGCGACTGATCACATTTCACGCTTAGCCTCTTAAAATGAAAATTGTATTTGACAGTATTTGTCCTCCAAGAAATTGTCTTTGGGAACTGCGGTTCACGTGTTCCTCAATCATTTGCACCTTTTTTTGAGATATTCAGAGCCTTAACATAATTAATGAAGGAGTTCCAAATAGATTCAAACAGGTTCTGTTTGACCTTTAATATATACATGATTTTTTTCCAGAGGGAGGAGAGATAAACACTTTTTTAATCCATCTTTGGTGTTAGCCATGGATTTTTCACTGATCAGCAAAAGTTACGTTTTCAATTGGACAGTCACCTGTCAGCGCCAATAAAGGTGAATAGTCACCAATCATTTCCTTTATGCCTCTTTGGACTTGGGATTTGTTCTCAAATATATTTTTTTCCTTTGCTTCATTGCTACATTATCCTTTTATAATGTAATACGAATGCAAAGTATATTGGGCCACACTACCTAAACAGAGATTTTGGATCACACAATCGCTTTCATAGAAAATTTTGTTTTAAATTTGGTTTGGATGAAATTTATTCAGAATAATAAACTCATAAGCTACTGTATATTAAGGCTTTTTAGGCTCTGGCACGGTATAGATAAATATGAGGAGTGTTTTCTCTCAGAATATAACACATTTTCCTTAAATGAGACATGCTTTCAAGTGAATTTACTTTTCTTGAGTGTTTTATTTGAATGAAATGGCTGTCGCAGGCTTGAGCTGTTGGGCTCGCACATGAGATGGTTTGTATCTAACCTTACACCTATCAGTTGACTCCCACACAATATGGTACTGGAGACCACATGCAGGGAACACATCACCATGTTGGCACTATGTCAGCTTTCTCATCTGGTTAATGCAGAGAAAGCCACCGAGCAGCACAATGCTTCTTTTTTTTTTAAAGACTCTGACTCAGTTTCAGGAAGCGATTTCCTCACTGATCGTACAAATTCGTTGAAAGACGAAAGCAAAGGCCTCACACGGCACATTGGAGCACGGCAGAATTTGAAATTCAGGCTTTACACAGGGCGCACATGACAGCGTACGCTTGCTGACAGAAAGAGGGATAACCGTGGGAGGGAAGAGGAGCTGCAGCACACAGAGACGCTCCTGACCTGCTTAGTGTCATTACAGCGCAGACTTATCTCGCTCGCTCTGCCTTGTAAATACACTCAAGTGCTTGTTATCAAACGAGCCGCACGACAAACTCATCCAGGTTTGAGTCTTCGGCTTCCTCGGCATGCTTGTAAATGAGTCATTCTCATGGATGACAACCGACATTAATATTCTGTTAAGCAGGGAAGCGGGCGCACATTAAATCCTCCTCTTAACAGGCGCAAATCGTGAGCTGTTAGAAAGTTTTTCAAGGGGTTATGAGGAGGTGGTGGGGGTCAGGCCTGTTTGCTTTTAATAGCTAAAAAGTGTTGGGAGGAAGAAATGAAACAGCATCTTGATTTCACTTTGCCTCTTTTTGCTCCTACTCAGGCTGCACTGACATGTCAAGTGGGGCTAAGTTTGCTTTTTAGCTCCAGTGATCCTGCTTTGAGGGCATTTTCAGCACCCCAATGAGCCATTGTTCAGAGGTTTCTGTTCCGGTGCTAAAAGCTTCCAGAATCAAACCAACGGTGTCCTACGGCAGCAGACTGTTCTTGCATCAAGTTGGAGGATACTTGATGAAAAATTTACCTTTTCTTATTTCCTACAAGAAAAAAAGAAACATTCATGCCTGAGCTGCGGCATAAAAAAGCTTTTATCTGCTCTCAAGCCTAGTGCCTGCATTTTGGATTTAAGTGCGGCTCTCAGAGGTTAGTGCTCACAGAGATGTGAGGGGTGTTAGGTGGAGGTGTGGACGGAAAGCCAGCGCCTCGGTTTGATCACTGGCTCTGTAACATAGGGGTGAGAGAGACAGCCGTCATGCTCACCTAGCAGGTACCTGCAACAGTGCTCAGATGTGTCGTCTCTGAGGACGAAGAGGGTGCTCTGAGGAAAAAAACGCACAGAAAAGGTGGTTGTAAATTTTTTCTCTCAGCTGCGATATGATGACTCGATTGACTGTCCTCTTCAATCTGGTTTTTGTGCCCATTCTTCAGTAGCATACATTGCTAAAGTCTGTCGACATTGCAGTGTCACTCTGGGTAGATTGACCCCTGCTGCCAGCAATGCCTGTAAATTCAGAAATGCTTGGTTGGATCATGTCCTCTGTAGAGTTGAACAGCAGGACTGGTGAGTATGAGGAAGAGAAAAAGTACTCAGGTCAAAGTCACTCTGCTCACAATGGATACTGCTATACCAATGTAGCATCTGTGAACAACTATCTATATCAGGGAGACTCCCGGATCTTCCGGGAGACTTGGGATGTCTGATGCATATGTAAGGGGCCAAAATTGTTGCTTTATTATTTACAAATATGTGTGGAGAGTTGTATATTTGTGTGTGTGCAGGGGGATTTGAAAATGTGTAAATTAGGGATGCCCTATCGGTATCGACCTGTATCCGCCTTAAAACTGAGTATCGGACATCGGCCACCCCACTGATATTTATCCGATATTTGATCAGCTTCTGAGTTTCTAAAGTCTAAAAAAAAAGATATATATATTACTTCTTCTAAAAAAAACGTATTTTTTACAGACTTAAAAACTTCTAAAGACACCATATCAATCTCTTTTACTAATGAAATATTGCTATATGTCATCGTTATGCTACGAAATCCCACGAAAATTCACGAAATTTTGCCATATTTTTATATGTTGATATATTAACTCGGTATCGATCTATTTTACTAACAAAATCTCACAAGAATTTGCAAAATATCACGAGAGTTTGTAACAGAACGATGAAATTTCACGAGATTTTGAAAGTAAAACAGATCGATACCGCGTTTTTAAAAATCTATTTGATATCAGCATATGAAAATATATTTGAGTATATTATTTTTCAAAGTGTCAGAAATGGATAACAAAACTGCTATTTTCAATGACTACTTATTTTTGTCCAGCTTTAACATCGGTATCGATATCGGTTATCGGCTACATGAGTTTTAAAATATCGGCATATCGGATATCGGCCAAAATCCCAATATCGTGCATCCCTACTGTAAATGTGTGAGGAGATTTGTGTGTCTGTACAACAATCTGCAAATGTGAAAAACTACTTGTGTGTGTGTAATCTGGTTTGCAAATGTGTAAAAAATCCACAAATCTGTATTCAGATCTACAAATATGTACGACTTTTTTTCCCTGCTGCGGGAGTTGACTTGACAAGGAAAGATGGCTGCTAACAGCGAGATGGTTTGAACGTTTGCGGTTACAAATAATGAAAAAAAATAAATAAAAAGGAATTTATTTATTTATTTATTTTTTAAACTTAAGTCGCTTACCCATAGATATACAACTCTCCATACACATTTGTAAATAATAAATCAACAATTTTGGCCCCATACATATGAAATGTTTTGGAGTCCTTTGAATTGAAAAGGTACTATATAATTACACGCCACTTGCAGTACTAAGCTTGTGGAGCCAGAAGCTATTGGTTTTGAGGAAGAAATTTAAGGAGACAGTATAAAAAGGTTAGCCTTCGTATCAGTTGCTATGTAACTAAGTTTATGCCAAGAAAGATTTTATGAAAGGCTGTGAAATATGACATCTGATTGGTTCTCAATATAATGTGTATACACTTTCTTAAATAAATGTTACTATTGTGAAAAATACTGAAAGCAGACTCTTCAGTCTGCTTTCAGTATTTTCTAGTCAATCATTTATCCTTCTATCCCTCTTTTTTGGTTTTGGGGCGTTTTAAAGCTCAACTTTTACACACTATAACATCTACCCAAAAATGAAAAAGAAAATGAAGACATTCTCTTGCACAGATACCCTGACTCTGGCTCTGACAGGTAGGTTATACTTGCAGCCTGCAGAGAAAGTCAGTATACTGTCTGTAACACTCACCAGGTGGTCGGTGTGAGCAGATTTCTTTAGCTGGCAGTTTAGTTTTTTTTCACTCTGCAGGAAATATCTACAGACTGCAGACAACATTAGCAAATGCTTTGAAGGAAATAGTTTTGTAACGCTTTGTGGTATTGTTTCATTTTGACAGCAGTAGTTTTAGGAATATGTATCTTTTAATGTATTTAAAATCAAATTAGAAATTAACAGAAAAGGCTGGAACTGACTTATAGAAATGAAATATATTTTCATGGGGAAATGTATTTTTATTTTTCTCAAACACTGATAAGAAATTTAAATGTCAAACAATGATTTGTTAATTGAACTTGTTGTTTTTTATTATGGTTAGAAAGTGCCGCCTGGCTAAGATTTCTCATGACAATCAGTTGTCATTAACACTCATACAGATTAGTGATTTAGTTTGAGCTCATCCTCATATAAGAAAGTTATACCTTCAGATTTTATCCCACCGTGGCTTAGACCAGTGAATCCAAAACTTTCTATGCTGGGACAACCTCTTAATAATAAAGTCTTTGCACCCCCTACCCCCCTCCTGTAAAAAACCTGCCATAAATAACCTAATTACAGTAGTTTAAACTACAATGCCCTTTAAATAACAGAACTATCAACTTAAAGGTACAATTTCTATAACTCCAACAGTCTATTCTACCAGGTACCAAAATTCAGCTTTACTATCTACAATATCTTTAAAGAAAACAGCTCTTAAATTAGGAATTTTTTATTTTATTTATTTATTTATTTTTTTTTTCTTACACAGTTAGATATCATGGCTGGTCGAATCTGGTCCTGGCAGCTGTTTGGCTAAGACAGAAGAGATCATTAAGTTTAAAATCTTAGTAAAGTACCCAAAATCTGTAGTATGAATTACTTACGTAATGAAGAGAATTTACTCAGAAGAAACTGTTTTCCCAGAAAACACCTTAATGTAATTGAGTAAATTTATTCAATGAATAGAAAATAAAACATTTTTGTTAATGAGTCGGTAAAGTTTATGTTTGATCCATACAAGCATTCTAGACTTTGATCTACAAATAAGCTTTAATCTTTTGCATGATTTGCTAGAAAAATACAAAAAAACAAAGTACTTACAAAATACTCTATTACGGCCATTTAATTTTTGATTTGGTACTAAATAAATAATTCCTAAAATATGTTTCAAAATTTTGACGGGTCTTTTCAAAGCTAAATTATCCGAACTTGACTACATCAAGATACATCTCTGCAGAACGGATCTTTAGCTTTATCAGCTTTTTTTAAAATAAGCTAGTTTGCCTATATTGTAGTATGTTTGTTTAAGGTGTTGTATGTATATTTATAACCCAGGGATGAAGTTAAATACGTTTGGTTTCTGAACTTTTTACTTGATAAAACTTAGTGCCCTGCAAGTCACCAAGAGTTGTTAGTTTTTAACAGCCTTTGCTTGTAATTCAAATATGAAATGGACAAATAGTGTAAAAAATTTAAGAATCAGCCTCCAAGACAAAAGCAAAGTAAGCAGCTCTTTAATGCCCCAAATCATTAAAGTTCCTCCAAGAAACAATTTAGGTTTACAAAACTATATTTTTGTTCATTTAATAAATCTACTGGTAAAAGACTCCTTTTCTTGAGTAAAAATATTTGCATTAAAATATTTTGAAGGTTTAGAATTAGCCCAGCTTTTCTATCTTCTGTAAGGACACGTTTCTAAAAACTACGATACAGTATGTCAACAAGAGGAACATAAATGGCTTTCATTGAAAGCAACATATCTGCTTGTAAGGTCTTTTTTTCAGCATCATTTCCATGGCTGACATTGTGTTTAGCAGATATATTAATTTTAGCGTTATGCTTAATGGTAGTTTGAAGGCCCCCAAATGAGATTCAGTTTTGAGCTCCAGATAGCTTTGGAGCAACGCAGTTTGATACCTGGCAGTATAAGTTAAGTGCCCAGTTGGTAGCTAATAAGAAGTAATTGTTGCACATTGAGGCTTTTAAACTCTGGTTTAGATGTCATTGTATTCAAACAAAGAATTAAGAGTACTCTAAGCTCAATGTATTATTATGTGCTTTTTATCACATTACAGAATTGGGAGAAATAAGGTTCAAAGTTTGATGCAGAAAAAAAAGCAGCCTCTCATTTATTGGCCCAGTAGTTTTCAGTTTCAGGAAGATAGTGACAGCAAAGTGAGATGGGCAGGTGTTAAACGGAGACAGAGCGAGTGAGTCTGTGATTTCCCCCGGCGCCTGTTTCAATAGTGTCTCCCGTCGCTCATCTGACCCATTCGTTATGCTGAGCCATGGGGAAATCTGATTGGGCTCATTACCCTCTGCTCAGAGCCGGTGCAGGAGGTGCAAGGAGAGAAGAAGCCCACTCTGCAGCTCATTGTGAATGGACAGTGCCACCGCTCCTGTCACTATCAGGAGTTCACGGCCATCTGTCGCGGCTTTCCCTATCTAAGCCTCCCCGTCCTCCATCTCAGCCGTTGTGCTGTGGAAACAAATGAGGACCGTCTCCTGTCACCCTGTTCCAGTGCAGTGGGGGATGACCATGGTGAGCTAAGGCTATCGGCATGAATTTGTTCCCATCATTCAGGCTGCTGAATGAGAAGGAATGGGCAATGCAAACCGTGAAGGACATGCAGAGTAACAGGAGGCACATCAGCGAAAGGTGTGGCGCTTGATGAACTTTATACAGAGCTGGTTTCTTTTTTTTCTTCACTTTTAAGTCAGTGTTCCATGGGGAGAATGTGTCCTCATTCAAAATACAAACATATAAAATGTTAATTGACATAGTTGATACTCAGCTTAAAATCCCCCATTTATTATCAAAGCTAAAAAGCATCTTTATGGAGAAACCAGTCAGTCTTCAAATCCTGAAGGGGCCTCTTGTTTGCACTCAGATCTTAAGTTTTTCCAAACGATTTTCAGTTAGAATTGAAGTCATTTGATTGATTTTATCATATTTACTTTACACCTACAAACACGTTTTGGGTTTCCTTCTCTATGGTTTTAAGATAGTTTTTCTAAATAAAAAATCAACACTTTTCTCATCCTCAAATTCTTAAATGTCTCGGTAAGTTTCGTCATTCTAGACTATATGATGGTCCCATCTCCAGATTTCATTGTTGCCATTGTTTTTTTCTCAAATTGAGGTATAGCATCATCTGTTTTCTCAACAAGGGCAACATAAATCAGTTCAATTCTGGTCTCATCAAACTAGGCAAACTTAGGCCTGGTTTATGTTTTACATAAAAGCTTAAATTTGCTCTATAATGCTTTTTCTTCATCAGTGGAGTCTTGTGGAGTGAATCTTCAAAGAACTCATGTTTGAGTCCATTACCTCCGTCTTTATTAAGTCTTCTCTCATCAGTCCTTGGCTGTTCGACTGCTTTTCTTGGAATATTATTTTTCACTGCTCTTTTAAAGATCCTGCTTGTTTATGCTGAAATTATGTTCTTTCTTTGGGATTGAACAAATTGACTTTTTTTTTTAAATGAACAAATGGACTTTAAATTAAAATGGTATAGGGAGAAGAACTCGTTTGTAAGTGCTTACAGATTTTAAATCTTGGTGGTCTTGGACTTTAGGTTTGGACCGTATTACTCCTCTCTTCTGAATCCAAAATCCACCTTATTTATGACTTTTTTGTATTGATTACTTTGCTTTTGCAAACCAAACACTATTGATATATAGAATGAAAAAAAAAAAAAAACATTGGCATGTTCAATGCATGTTCAAGTTAGGAAAGTGAAATCCAGAGAATGCTTAACCCCAAAAGAAATGTTCATGTGGTTGTATAATTTAAATCAGAATTTAAATGTTCTTTATTGCCAAGCGGAGTTTTATACAAATACCAGGAATTTGGTTTGGATATAGGTTGCTAACCATAGAGAAGCAAACAAACAGATGACATAAATAGATTGGGGTAAAATTTGGAATAAACAAGTTGCCCATATTAGGAATAAACAACAACATTATACAATTTGATTTCACTCTATACATATACAAGTGTCGTGTGATTATTTTTTTATTTATTTTCTTTCTTTTCTTTTTCCCATCAATATTAAAAGAGACTGTGGGGGACCATAGCTGTGAGAAAATACTGATATTCTTAGTTATTCCACTACAAGGATAAAATTGTCATTATCCATATTGTACAGACCTCATAGTATTGCCATTCCTTTACTCTTTTTAAATGCTCTAATTAAGATGCTTCAGATATTCTACGTATGTCTAGAAAAGTCGACCTCCCTGCAAACTCTGGACAAAAACTGTAACCTGAATATCTCTGAGATTGGTGCAAAGAAAGGTTCAAAAACACAGGCAGAGGTGGCATTTCCAAAGTGATCTTCAACACTTACAATTGCAAAACATCAGAGTCATTGAAAGCACTATGATATTTTTCAGTCAATAGCTGCTTCCTGAGACATTTGAAGTGAACTATGGTCTATTGAAAGCAGAGAAAAAGAATTGTCTCATAGGGTTGCATTAAATTATGCAGTCCTGAGGAGAAGAGACAAAACCTCTGTTCCTACAGTGAATGCGAGTCGTTGAAATGAAAGCCTTTTGAATGGAGTATTAAAAGGGTCTGTTAAAGCTTTCATACAGCTCAGCGATGTGTCCAGCATATCATCAGGCAATGAGGATGTGCACTGAATCTCATCTCTCTTTATTGCATTGACTTTTTTAAACTGCTGGTTCATCAGTCATCCCATTAGCTGTTCAACCTTGATATACTTTAAGATTTCATAAAGCTGCGAATGATTTGTCATTAAACTTCTACACAGCACATTACCTACCAGTGACCCTTTCTCCATTACACACTATCATGTTATCCTGTTCTATGAGGACCTGTTGGCATCTCAACATACCGTAAAAATAGGTAAAGCAGTAGATTTAGGCTAAAAGCTCTCACACAATTATTTATGTTTAACTTAAATGCTCTGAAAAAAAAGAATACTTTTGCTTGACCACAATAATAATAGAAAAAAACTTGCTGCTTGCACTCCTGAATCTGCACTCTGTCTTGATTTGAGAGAAGTTTGACACTTTTATCCAGATATTTCCAAAGCCAGGATGTTGAAAACGCCAAATGTTTAAACAGACCTATTATACACATACAGAAATGTTAATAGGATAGACAAAAAATATTTTTTCTACATTTTGTCCCTCTCTTATCCCTATTTAAATTGTTTTCCTCTCTATGTTTTCTTTTCTCCCTCTTTCTGTTAATATTGGCAATGCGTTCAGCTGACTTTTCATGCTATCTCACAACGAATTAAAGATATTTTTCCAATTTCTAAGCCCATTCTAACTTAGCTGATTGCTGCTTCCTGTGTTTCCAAAAAGGTGATGGCAAAAGTAAATAACAGTCCTTCTTTTCACTGTAGACAAGCCATGATCTGCTTATCTGTTCTCCATTTTTCATTTGGATGAAATAATAGCTGCATGAATGACAGCAGACAAGATAGAGGAGAGCAGGATGCAGGGTTACCAATATACTTGCTCTGGAGAGCAGAGTTCGGTGCTTTTATAAGTTGTTGCCAAAGTCTCCAGTATGAGAAAAAAGTAATTAGATTTAGAGGTTTTTTTGAAAAAAAAAATGCTAGAGGGGGCTGAAAAGTCGCTAAATATGGCGACAAAAGTGCTAAGTGACAACACTGCTCTTCACACCGCTGGTTTTATAATGGTTTCCTGCTCTCTGTTTATACCTTTCTGCAAATTGACTGATCCGGAGACACACACTTAATATTATAAGCATTCTGATGGCATTTTATCAAAAGGTATATTATTAAAAACAATTAATATGCACAAATAAATGATAGCTGTATTAACCATACATGTAAGAGGTGTCTCGTGGGGCCCTCAGAAACTTGGGGCCCTAGGCAGCCACCTGGTTTTACTTGATAGTAAATCCGCCCATGTCCTATGGTCACACACTCCGCCATATCTTGTGTATTTTCCTGCTGTAACATTGTTGAAATAATTGAATGGGTATATAACCTTGTGAAGCAGGGTTCAGATCTAAAACATGTTTAGGAACGCTGATGTAGACACTGATTATTTGCCTGTAATATATAATTTTTCAATACAGTTTAGGGTCACAGGTTTCACTACAAAGGATGTTTTTGTAAGCTTGGCCCGCTGCATGTTGTGTTCATGTATTACAAAATAGTCAGATTTTTGAGCTTCCAAGTGACTTGTCACCAGGCCGATTTTAGTCACCATCTAATGTTTCTGCTCATCTTTAGGTTTGCCTGCCAAACTTTCTCACAGAGTGTGTCTCATACAAACAGAAGTTTCCGTGCACACAACAGCAACACATTGTAAAACTGTTAGAAACTTAACAACTGGTAAAGAAATTAAATAAATAATTGAACTCTTTAGTCTTGGGCCCTTCATTAGTATGTCTGAGGAAAAAAAGAATGACATTAAAGAAATTAAGGTAAATCAAAGGAAGAAAGAAAGACTTTTGTTCTATTAGAGCAGAAAGATGCTTTTTTAAATTGTGATGTCATGGTAACATCGAGCTGTACGAGCTTTGCACTGACAACAAATGACCTTCAAGACATCATGATGGAACTGGTTAATTTCACAAAACTGACTTAGCATTTGGTCACCATGAGACAAGTTCCCACTTAAAATGACCACTTGCAACTCCTTAATATCTTCTTGTAAGTAATTTAAAAGTAAGAGAAGGGCATAAGGTAGATTTTATAGTTAGGCTAAAGTTTTTTCTTACCTGATTGGGTTTCTCACTCTTGCTCAAATATATCTTGTTGATGTCAGTGTTTCAAAAATCTTGTTAAAGCATTTTAAAGATGCATTTTCATCAGCTTTCTCTAACGTGCATTTAGAAGTATTGCATTAGATAAGCTTGATGGAAACAGCAACTCACCAGAATCCGCAAACATTCTTACACTTCCTAGAGGTCTTTTCTGCAGATAAAAAAAAGGGTTTAAAAAAAGGATGTAGCAAACTTTTACTCACATAACTCATCAGCTCTTACTGCTGTGGATGTCTTCCAAGATGTTCGTATAATGCTTGTAAACATGGCTAGAAGCAACAGCGCCATTACTAACGGACATGTTTACGTAATACCCCGATTACAACACGATTGCAGCAAATCAATTAAAACTTTTCACCATTACTTTTTTTTGGTCAGCGTTGGCAGCAGTAAACAGGGAGTAAAGGCTGCAGTCTATGTGTGACGACGTAATCTGGACGAAGATGTCGGAAAGATGCTTGGTTAAATTAGTTTCAAACAAAATGGAAACACCACAAATTCACATTTCCAGTTTGTCCAACTATTAAAATTCTAATTTTAGTTGAATAAAAACACAGCTACTGTCATAATTTATTTTTGGAGCAATTCTTTAATCTCAAATAGTCTTTAGACCTCAGATATTTCACATCAAAACAAGCCGTATTATCGACTTTATTGAAATGCTCTGAGATGATCACATTTCACAGCATTTATTTTCCCCCCTCATCTGCTGTTTGTTTCATGTTTGAGCTGTAAAAAAGATTAGAACGCTGATATTGCTTATTTATGATTACCGTAAATGCTATAGTGGCCTGTTCTTGTAAACGCCTAACTATATGATACAGCTCATATGGTGTGCATCTGTTGAGTCTGATTACCAGCAAAGTGCATTGGCTTGTCAGAAGCTGTTAAATGGTACATTTGGACCGCTCAGCAGCAAGAGATTATCAAATATACTGTTGATTTCTGCATTTTAGGCTCCACCGGGAAAGCTTGGCCTCCTCTGTGTTAATTGCCTCAGGGCGTGCTCTAATTTCATGGTTCATGTCAACTGCTCTCTTTCCAGTCACATTGTACAGGGATAGATTTTGTGTCCAAATGTTAACATAGGCTTCCATAAATCCTTGATTATATCAGAGTAGTGCATCAGACTTTTTTTTTTTTTTATTTAGCACATTTTTATTTCTTAAAATGAGCCTTTAAGGACTTAGGAAACAACACATTCTGATTTAAACATGGCCTCTGTAATGCCAAGGGAGTCATTCAGGGCCAAATTGCTGCTTGTGTTGAGCTTTAGTCCATAATTAGGTCAGAATGCAAGTGCTTGTATTGTGATGTTGTCCCATAAGGACTCACAGGGCTCCGGCTCCAGTGTTTGGAGTGTAACCATGTGTGTCACAGTAACTTATTGAGTCCCTCTGGTCCTGGCGCTTTACTCATTGAGTAGGTCTTGCTCACAATATTATGCTCTTATCAAAGCTACTTTTACAGCACTGTAATATGGAGCCCCTATTAAACACAGCATTTAGCTCTTTTGAACTCTGCCCTTATAGGTATTTCACCGGGAAAGTTGGGTGTACGAAAAAGCTCCAAAGTATCTTGACACCTGGCTCTAACTCTGTAAACTCATTCTGGCTCTTTTTCAACTTCCTTCTACTTTATCACCTTCCTGTAATACAAGTCCATCTTGGTTTCCCCGCTCCTTATCGGCCCTCGCCTTTCTCTTTTATTGATCATCAGCTGGTGTTGGGAAGAGAGAGGAGGTTTAATTAAGGAGCCAGACTGGTCTGTCAATTTTACTCAGTGCTGCGTGGAGAGCACCAGACCAAACGATGGTCCTAATAGGGCTTCACACTGTAAACAACACGCACACCTGGACAGCGGAGGGCCTTGGGGAGAACCAAGACGAGAGAGGCTGTTGACAAGTTGGCTCTAATAAAGAGAGAAAAAATGAGCTAATATTTTTCAGCCACAGTCTGATAACATGAGCTTAAGTCTGTGTTACTTCCGCAAAATGTTGAATTGATTCATAAAAGCATTCTGAGCTAGCGGGCAAAACTGGTCGGAAAACAAGTAGAATCGGAGTCGGAGGTTTAAGCTATGTTTTCATAATTTTTTCCAATTGTGAAAAAAAAAACCTAAATATTTTCTCTAAAAAGGTCAGTGGGTGACATGAATAGTTACTTTTAAGGGATGCATGAAATGATTAAAGTTTTCCCACTTTGTTTTTCCCACTGTAGATCATAATAATACTGTAAAATATGAATATTATTATACAACTGCTGCCATTAATAGTACTCATATAACCTAAACGGAACATTGCAAAAGTTAAAAGGCATTTTTTTCTTCTTTTCAGTATGACACCTTACAATTACCCAATTTGCAAAATTTGTTTTTCTCTGTTAACGGTTACCTCTGTAGTTTCCGTTAGTGACCTTTTGAAAAGGTGATTCAGGTTGTATATTCTCTGGCCGTTCTAACCCTAACTTTATTACCTCATTGCACCTCTAAACAAAAGACCTGTGTAGTGACAGTGGCAGATGCTTTTCCTCTTCTTCCATGGACGTGCGCCGCACTGGTCTCATTTAACTTGTTATCAGAGGGGGAAAACTTCTTCAAAATGCCTGCAACTTGCATTATTCTCCTAAACATCTATTGTGGGAAGTCTGATCTCGACAGAAGATTCTTTTTGCATTCTGCTGTTAATTTCTACTACATCTCATTAAAAATAACAAACATATGAGTTACAATGACGGGCTGCTCAGTGGCGCAGTGGGTAGCACTGCTGCCTTGCAGCAAGAAGGTTCTGGGTTTGATTTCTGCATGGAGTTTGCATGTTCTCCCTGAGCATGCGTGGGTTCTCTCCCGGTACTCCGGCTTCCTCCCACAGTACAAAAACATGACTGTTAGGTTGATTGGCTTCTCTAAATTGTCCTTAGGTTTTAGTGTGTGCATGAATGGTTGTTTGGCGACCTGTCCAGGGTGGACCCCGCCTCTCGCGAGGGACCCCTCACGACCCCACTCGGGACAAGCGTGTAAGAAAATGGATGGATGAGTTACAATAACAATTGATTTCCTTTTTGGATCAATTGACTATTTTTAACAGAATAATACAATTTTGAAATGTATCAAAATTCATTAAAGATTTCTATCAACTCCTAAATGCTTAGCTTGATTAGTGTGTGTTGTGCTAATTAAGGTTTAAAACAGAAAGAAATGTGTCATTTGACATTTACAAGAAGTAATGCATAAGCTCAAACTCAATGTAAGGCATGTACATGAGTAGGCCTCCAATATGCCATGGGACGACCAGTGGCATTTAACCAGACCTGGCCCAGTTCGGGCTAGGGTGACCAGACGTCCTCTTTTTCCCAGACATGTCCTACTTTTCAGACCTAAAAAATTGTTCGAAATCATCCGGGATTTTGGTCGATTACAGTGCAGTATTTATTCGAAAACCAGAGCTGTCAGCTCCGGGGCCGATCCGGTAACCCTGGCGGACGGGGACAGGACAGGGAGCCGGCGGAGGACAGAATGACCCGGTAACGGTAGCCTGGACATCTGTGGCCCCTTGCTCCACTCCCCCCACCATGCCTTGCTATGCCTGCAGTTAGCCAGCAGTGCCAAATGTAGCCCAGACTTTCAGACATTCAGTTTTTTTTAACACACCAAAGAAAATACAATGTAGGGTTGTCAATAATAATCGAAAACTATATGAAAAAAAGGAAAACAAGTCATTTTCAATTATATATTATAGTACACTGACAGCTTTCATGTTTTTGTAGCACTTTTTTTCTGCCCTTCCTTTTAAAATATTCCTCTCTGTTTTGCTTTAATGGACTTGAGAATCTTAGTACCACAAATAATATTCTGTTATATAAAATGAGACTCATGGTATCTCATATCATCCTTATCAAGCTCAGGCTTATAAGGCTAGGCTCTAACTGATGTAACATTGCTCTATCATGAAACAATAAGCTACATTCCTTGAACCGATACTTAATTTCTATTCAATTCGTTTTATTAATATAGCGCCAGTTTCTGTCATCTCTAGGCACTTTAAAGAGATAATACAGTCAGAATGGTTAGAAGTTTCTGTTAAGATAAATGCAGTTGAATGCATGGAGTCAATGACTTACAAGACGCTCCTCCTGAATGAGCTTTTGGCAACAATTTTCTCTTTCCTTTGTCGCTATATCCTTCAGTCTCATTCACTCCCAATCTGTTGAAGGTAGGAAGAGTACCCAAAAATTGTGATCAAATAAGAGCAATGCCACTTCAACAACATGACAAAGAAGAATATTTTTACAGCAACTCTTGTTTCCACCAGCAAAAGATGGCACACATTTCCAGTCCTCCTGCTATTTTCCTAAAGATATTCAAAAAGTGACCCATCCTTTGTAATCATTCACACAGCAATGCAGATCTAATGAAGTAATAAAAATAAAATAGTCCATGAACCATTCATTTGGCAAACTCATAAAAGACTGTTTAAATATTCTAGCTGAAAACATTGCAATTACATTCGTTTGATCCGAGGCTTTCAGCGGAATATTTAGTAAAAACTCTCTGAACAGGCTATTTTTCAGACTTTAAACCATTTGATAACATTAGCTGGAGGGGATATGGGGGGATGAAGAATCCCTGTTTCTTTCATCACAAACAGAACAAAGGTTTTACAATGCAAAAAATGCGTCTTATATTTAATATTTAAACTCAAAAACACTCCTGTCAAGTCGTTATCTGTCAATATATTCAGGTTTTTATGACTAATTAATTTTTAGATGTTCATAGTCTTAGTCTTTTAAATGGAACAATATCCTTTTTACATAAATAGATCAAAGGTTTGATCAATCTCAAACTGTTTTAGAAGCTTTGTTTAAGGTTATTTTGTCTTTTCCTGGACTGATTGATTTTTTTTTTTTTTTTTGAACAAAAAGCTTTTTTTTTTAAGTAAAGATGATAAAAAGTCCTCCATACTCATAAGAGTTACTTGTTTGTAACTCTTTCCCTGGAACTACTTCCTTATTTCTATTGAAATATCAGTCTAAAATGTTGAGAAAGCTGCTAGTGTCTCAGCATTTATCATCATATCTTTTCACCAAATGAAATCTGGCTGATGCAGGTACTTTGAAAGGCTTGGATTTATGATCTCATCTTCAGAATATGTCAGCGTAGTCTTAACATTGTAGGTTTTTGTGACAGATTCAGTGTATTATGATAATGAGTACATATCAAGACTAGGCATCTATGTCTTGTTCTCAGTAAGGCAAAATATAAACACAGCTTTAGGGTTAGTTAAATGGAGCTAACATTGTGCATTATTATCGTCCACTCCAGGATTATGGAGGAACAGACACTCAGCATGCTCCCTCTCACATATGCGTCATTTCACCCTCCTTGTTTGGTCGACAATGAGCCTGGGCTTTAATCGATAAAAACATCAAAACAGCTCTACCTCTGCCCTCTTGTTGACTCTGCATGTCTCTTGTCTCTCCTACAGAGAAAGTCAGTATGCTGTCGGCATTGATCGCTCCCTTCAAGTACATAAGCCCTGGGACTAGCAGCACGGAGGACGAGGACAGTTTGAGTAAGCTTCTGCATGCTTTCTCTCTCTCTTCCCATCTGTCAGGAACAACCTTAGCTTCAGACTGAATGGGGAACTGAAATCTCTGTCACCTGCATAATTAACTATTTTGGGGAAATTAGTTCTTTGATTACAAATGGGTCTTTAAAAAGTGAGCTAATAAATGTTAAATGTAAGTGTTCATGATGAATAAGTCATCAGTTGGGATGGCTGCCTGCCTGCACACTCTCATCTTGAGCTACAAAATACTCACCAGTAAGTGACTCCCATCAAACTGTTATAATTCCTCTGAGCACACTGTTTTTGTTCCCATCCATTGGAAATGCAATACCCCACCCCTTACTCGTCACGACGATTGAAGAGCGTATCACAGCTGTTTCAGGCTTTGCTCTAACATGGGATAAAAGTGTGAAATAAAGAAGGCTCCAAACCTTTTTCCTCATCCTTTTTCTTGGAAAGTCTGAGCATTGCTGCGGCCCTCCCCCCATAGCAAATAGGATTGATGCTCTGCAGGGGCCGCGGGGACCTGTGTTTCCTTCTCCCAGACTCAGATTCCAAACCAATTTGGAAGCAGATTACAGGATGATCTGGCAGATAACATCACCATTTCAGGGGATTTGTATTTTGGTTTTAAAATACTTACATATAATAGAGCCCTGTGGTATGAAGTGGGCCCAGCTCTGGGAGTTGATTGTAGATGTGTTCATTACCATTTCATTGTGTATCAAGTGGCTCAATCTGCCTCAAGAGATTTTCCTTGATTCATTTTGTTCAGCCAGGATAAATGAGTGTTGCACAGTAATGATTGCTTTCTATTCATATTGTTTTTGAGGTATTTTTTCCATCTCTTCCTAAAAAGTTGTTTCTCCTTTTGTGTGGTTTCACTGCAGGCACAAGCAGCGCAGAAGTAAAGGAAAACCGTAACATCGGTAACTTAGAGGATCTTCCCATCAGCTCTGGAGAATGCCAGTCTCTTTTCTGCTCTGACTCTTCGAGAGGGGCAAGCTCTGGCCTGAAGAGGAAACGGCCTCTGGAGGAAGACAACAATGGACACATGTGTCAGCTGCGCCTGATCTATAAGAAACTGTCCTGGTCTGAGGCGCCAAAGAATGCCCTGGTGCAGTTAAACGAGCTTCGACCAGGCCTGCAGTACCGCATGGTATCCCAGACTGGCCCTGTCCATGCTCCTGTCTTCTCTATTGCTGTTGAGGTTAATGGACTGACCTTTGAGGGAACAGGACCCACAAAGAAGAAAGCAAAGATGAGGGCTGCAGAAATGGCTCTTAAGTCTTTCATCCAGTTCCCCAATGCTCCCCAGGCGCACCTAGCCATGGGAAGCATCTCAAACCCTTCAGCAGACTTTACATCTGACCAGGCTGACTTCCCAGACACGCTCTTTAAGGAGTTTGAATCATCCAATGGCCTGACGATTTGTAACCCTGCAAGCGAGAGTGACTTGCTATCAAGCGAGTTGCTAAGACACGGAAGGCTGCTTCGTCATACGTTGGACCTCATGGTACAGGCTCAGCAGAGGCTTGGTGGGATTGTTCCAGAGCCTGAGACGCCAAAGAGTCCTGTGGCGTTGCTCAATGAGCTCCGGCCAGGCTTGCGTTACGCCTGTCTTTCAGAACGGGCAGAGGGCAGGCGCCTCCGGAGCTTTGTGATGGCTGTACGGGTGGACGGGCGGATATTTGAGGGCTGTGGTCGTAGCAAGAAGCTTGCCAAGACCCAGGCAGCCCGGAGTGCTCTTCAGGCCCTCTTCAACATCAGGACAGCGCCTGAAGGGAGGATGGGCCTCAAAGCCAGCAGGAAGAGTTGTCCTCATTTACCCCAGGTGAGTGAAGTTATGTCCCAAACACCTGGGTTCTACTAAGCTTCTTTGGCAGCCACTCTATGTCCTGCAGCGACCTGTAATGACCAAAACAGCAGGCAGGCAGCAAAAATCCAAAAACCTTCCAAAGAGTAATTAAGCCAGAAATGAGAATGAAGCTGAAGATAGTGGGATGGAAGAGAAAATCGCCACAGTACAGATAGAGATATGAGTAAGCAGGCAGGGATTTACTTGGAGTCAAATTTGTCCTCTTTTCATTGTGTAGGCTTGGATATTGAGTAAACAATATCCGTTTGTTAGTCTGTTTTAATAGAGTAGCATGTAAATGAAGCTAATTATTATCCCGGTGCCTCTGACACACAAGGAATCTCCACCCCAAATGAGTTTTCTTTTTGTTTTGTTTTTTTTCCCTCAGCCGTATGTGTTTGCAGAGCTGTAATTGGGAAGGTTTTATAATTTTGCAAAATCTCCTGTTTCCTCATGTGTGGCATCCCAGTGTCTACAAACATTAATTCATTCCGTAGCCCAAAGGAAATGGAAAAGCAAAGAGCAAATCGACAAACAAACCACTGAGACCAATCCCCTGCTCATTTACCCAAATATTTGAGTAGCAATCAGAGCGAGGAAACTGGTTTTGGAAAAAGTTTGGTAAATTGGAGACTAAAGATACAATTTTGGATTGGCTGGCTCTTTTTGATGGCTTGTCCAACCTTTTTGTTTTTATTTCAGATGAAAGAACATCTCCCTTGAGAGTTTAATTCAGCTGATTTAATAGTTCCTTGTGTTTGTGTGGATATCAGCCCCTTCCAGGTCATGGGCATGCTGACAACTGATAGCAACATTTTAAATTCTCTCCTCTGTCCTATTATACCATGCAGGGTTGTGTAAGCCGGCCTCTTGCGATCTTCAATGGAAAAATTAAGCTGTTGACATCCAAAATATCTTCACCCAAGCACCTTTTCTTGAACCTTCTTCTTTTTCTGCATGCACATGCATGCGCATGCATTAGCATTCCTTTTCGAGCCTTGCAGAAATAAACAGGCAATAGTCTCCTTCCCCAGAGCACAACATCAACCCAACAGACCTGCACATGTTTGCCTGGGAGAAACTTCTTCTTTTCCTCCCGACTGCCATGGTGTCTAAAAGGATTTTAAAAGGATTTGCTGCACCCATTTAGTTCCAGAAAGCAGTCGCTTGTGGAATTTCTTGAAAGTCAAGCGTGCTGTCTGCCAGCCTCCAAAAACATTTTTATTGGGAAAGGACAAACATAATCCATATGATATTCATGCCTGATTGCGTGTGTGAACGAAAGAATACCTGCCTGGTGGGGTGTGCTGCCAGGCGTGTGTTTTATGGGGTACAATGTGAAACGGGGGATGTGTAATGTTAAAGCAAAGCCGCCAAGCTCACACTCACATGTGAGTCAGTCCTGATGCCAGGCACTGATTGCACGGATAGTGGTTGAGTACCCTGCAGATGTGATGCATAATTTGGCGGCGGCTGCCAGATGTAGCCTGGGGATAGTGCAAACGGTGTGGTGTTATGCCAACTTATGTGTGCCAGCTCAGACTGTTCTCTCTCCCCACAATTCCCTGCAGCTCTACCTGTTGCAGAATAAGACTGAGCTGGGTGAAATGTTCAACAAAGGGTATATTGGCAATACCTGTTAAGATAACAGAAAGGGTTCTGCTTGAAATAGCTTGAACAATTAATATGTCAGGGATCTATGCAGACCTAGTTGTTGCCAGTAATTCTATGTGATGTGCTGAATGGATGAAAATATCCATAAAAATGTAAAAACTACTTGTAAGGCAATTAAAGTTATTAACAGTTTTTGTATTTATCTTAAAAGGTTTATTATCATTTAGTACTTTACATACAATCAATTAGAAAAAATAGAAAGTTTACAGATTGAAAAGGTTATTATTTACACCAAATAAGGGCAGATATGATTCAGTGGGAGAAGTGAAAAACATTTTAAACATGAATTGGTAGCTGTGACTTTTATTTTATTTTATTTATTGGCCTTTGCTCTTGGACTTCTGTTTACATTGCAGCCACTAAAATCTAAGTGTTTGGTTGATATCTTGTCAAAGACCAACATAAAAAGGTGCATAATTGTAAAATACAATGAAATAAAGTAGATTTTAGTTTTCAACATTTAAAAACTTTTGAATTTTGTGACATGCATTAATTTTTAGCCACCTGGTAAAATTTTGTTACAAAGGTTTTTCATACTTTTACCCATTTATTTTTTTCAAAACACGTCTAACTTTTCAAGTCGAACGGACAACTTTGTTGAGGTTTTGCTACATTTACCGTATTTCCCAGACTATAAGCTGCTACTTTTTTCCCACACTTTGAACCATGCAGGTTATAAGAAGGTGCAGCTTTTCTGTGGACTTTTCTTAACCGCCAGATGGGAAAGTCAAAAGTCAAAATGAAAGAATAAGGGGCCAATTTTAATTTAGCATAAGAACATGCTAAGAGTAGGCACGACGGAGAACAAATGTCCTGAATTCATACATTTTTACAATTATTTGCGTTAAAGCTGCTAAACCAATGAAGAAACTGGTTCAACTCCTGCAGAGCTGTAATAAAGAGCTGATGAAGCCCCATCTTTCAGTAGAAGCTCTTACGTCTGTGATCCAATAAATTAACGGGAACTAGGATTCTTCTTCGTCCCTACTCTAGAGGCTATATGTAAAGCTCCCCCTACAGGTTTGGTGGGAGACTGTTCAGTAAATATCTATTCAGTTCAATTCAGTTTATTTCTATAGCGCCAATTCACATCACGTCATCTCAAGGCACTTTACAGTTCAACCAGATCATACAGTCAAAGTTTTCTATCTAAGGAAAACAGTTGATTGCATTGACTCGTTGATCCCTCACACTAAGCATGCTTGTAGTGACAGTGGAGAGGAAAAACTCCCTTTTAACAA
>NW_015150541.1:617214-655451 GCF_000732505.1 Cyprinodon variegatus | reverse complement strand
GAACCACTAGTAAACCTGCAGATTGAGAGTGAATTGCTCTTTTAGGAACATAAGGAACAATTATATCTCTGATATAAGATGTAGCTTGGCTATCTGCGGCTTTTATTCCGGTGCAGCTTATTTAAGTACTACTTTTCCGTTTTTTTCAAAAAAATTAGCGGGCATGGTTAGGTGCGCTCTATAGTCTGGAAAATATGGTAGTCTTTGTCATTATTTAGATACATCTTCATAGTTTTTCCAACAACATTCCAAGGTGCTTGCTAATGAGAACTTTCCTGACTGCTCAATGCTGCCACCTCCAATCATTTTTGTTTCAGGGAGATTGGTGGTGTTGTCTTCAGTTTTGCATGTAGGACCAAAAGTTTTACTTTGTTCTACTTTAACAGAGCACCCTCTCGCACTATGCCTCTCTGTGCTTTATCCCCAGTTATCTTTTCCTTGACTCTTCCATTCCGATTCCCTCTATACACTAGTTATTTTATGTAACTTTAAAAACTGTAACCCAAACAGAGAGAACTGCCTGTTATTGCTAAACTTTGCCATTTGGGAACACTGCAGTTTATCATGCAGCCAGAGTGGAGAGGAAAATTTAATGTTGGCTTACAAAACTTTTAACAGCAACAAACAATTAAATCAACCCAAACTCTGTATTTGGTATAAAATGCAAGACATATGAATCTCCATTGATCAGAGACGACATCACCAAAAACAGCTATGCCTGTTGCATTTAGGTACAGCTGGGACATTTGATTGTTGACTATGAAAAAAAATCCTAGGTGATTTAAGCATGTTTTATTATTAGTTCTATTTAAAGATTGTTTAAACAATAATTAAACCACAAAGCATTTTCCTTGATGGGTACTTTGTTGTATGATCTGTCCAAGTATGGGTTTTGCTTTCTTACACTACTTTTTTATCTAACAAATCTCCAGTCAATGCCATGTATCAACCTTTTTTAAGGTTTTAAAAAACAATATTTTATATATATTTTTCAATTTTCCTTATTTGAAGTGTACCAAAAAGAAAACATATTGTGACTTTTGTGTATGGTTACACCCTCCGACAAGCTTTACCATCCTGAGCAGTAAACAGTTTGTCGGCCACTCTATAATTAACATACTGAGAAGGGCTTCCTATCTGGTCTGGCTCTCTGCCATTGTTGCTTTTGTCTAACGATCAAAATGCTGCCACACTAACAATAAAAAATGATGGATGTATCTCAAGTATTCTCCAGAGAGTCCTGTGAGAAGTCTTAATTGTTTAATTCAGTCAACACAATAGCTTAAGTTACTTCTCTTTTCTCTTTAGAAAACTATATAGGATTAAATGACAATCTTAAAGCTCTCGTCTGTGTTTCTTGTTCCGGACGATGTTTCATACACTACTGCTTACAGCTTCTCTGGGTATATTTCGCCTGATGTCAAGTCATATCAAGTACGAGGAGAACATTACTTCTCAAAAAAGACCATTGAAGAGATGTTCCTCTATATTGTTTTAATTTCCCAAAAGTCAACTATGGACTCAGCTGAACTAGAAGGACTGAAACTAGGTATCTATTCCAACAATTAAATATTTAGATTCAGCACAGTTGTTGCATTCTCTTCACCCCTTCCTGGTTTCCGATACATACTAAAGAGAGAAACAGAGGAATTGACGAGACAAGCATGTAAGCACTCTAGCAATAAACTCTGCTGTAGTCATAAGTTAGGGTTTCATCCTCCTACACTCGTCTGGGAATTAGCTTTAACAACCAGAGCAGAAAAAAGTTTTGGGCTGTGGATTGCTTGGCATTAAGGAGGTATTTATCTACAAGCCAAGGCTTTTGATTCTCTTTCTTCACTTTGCTGAGTTATTATCATCTGTGGAAATTAAACCTTGGTATTTTCTGCTGATGAAACCTCATTGTTTTGTTTTGAAGATTATGCCTTTCCAGCGTAACATAAAATAGAGCTGAAAAACTAAGTGATATTACTCCATTTTGGGGCCCTTCCTCTACTGTACAAGTCCTAAACTCACCCTCAAGGGTATGTCAGCCTCTAGATGTGCTTGACTTCATTATTAATCAGTCATTAGTGAGCAGTCCTTCAGTCTGAGCCTTAGCAATCCAGTTAGCAGTAAATGCCTTTGCTTTATTAAAGCCTGCAATGAAGTGAGAAAGCACTGGAATAATCCTGACACCCATTTTAACAAGTGGAATGATTACCCCACTGTTCAGGACTTGATTGGCCACTTAATCTCCCCTCGCCGTCGCAAGGCGCCACGGCGTTGCCAAGTCAACGAAGTGTTTGGCTGATATGAGTCTGTAGTTGGCCAGAGAGTCAGTAGGTCCATGTCAAAGAAAAACAGAACGGTACTGATCGAGACACGTTGCCACCTTGGATTTAATTTTTCTTTTTTGGGGGGAAATGTGATTGTCGAAAAGAGCTAAGAGAAATACAGGAAGGCAAAGACAACACATGAGGCATATTAATACTAAAGCATATAATATGTAGCTGCAGGGCCTTAGGTTCATCACTTTCTTTGCTCTTAAATGATGTGATGGAACGATAGAGAGCGGGATGCAAAGCGGTCAAGTGGAGTAATTTCCCTGCCTCCGCCACAGCAAATTGAATATGATTTCAGACACGTGAAGGTGACCCCTGTCAGCGGCTGAGCCTCTCGCAGATTGTTTTCTTTGTCTAATCTCTCCCTCCTCTAATCTGTCTCAATATAAACAGCTGTGACAGGCTGATCATTAATTAATATTGCCACAACAAATTAGCGACAGCGATCGCCCGGCCAAGCACCCTGTCTAAGATGGAAATCCACCAGCTCGGCGAAGGGAGGGAGGGAGGAGGTGTGAACAACACATTAGAGAGGAGTTGATTAACAGCTTCGGAGACCTTGCAGATAGTGTTGCACTCGCAGCATGTGGACAGTGATGGCGACAGATACACAAATAGTGACAGCTTTTTATACTGCAGGGTATCTCCCTGGATCGCCTGTGATTATAATTACAAATGGCGCGGTGCAAATAGGGCGATAAAACATCTGCATCCATCACCATCTAAAGACTTAGTCATACAGTTGGGGAGCAGAGGGAAAAAAAGGCTTAGGAAGTGGTTTGAAGACAGATAAGAAGGGAAAAACATTTCATCTCATTTCCTTTTACTATATACCAGGTGATGGTCATATGACTGAAAGGGCGTCCTCTAATTTATAGTTAGAAAATACCAAGAAATCTATAAAATAAAAACACCATGCTTAAGGATCACTGGCAGATCTCTATCAACTGGTTTTCAGAATGTGGGATCAGTTTTTCCATAAACCTTTTTTACAAAGTGGCTTCTTTCTTATAACTGCACAGATTAATATTTCTTGAAACTTCATCAAGGTTCCCATAACTCATCAATCAAGCAGTTTATTGAACCAAACCAAAAAAAACAGGAGGCATGTAGTTGAAAGTGAAGGATTCACATGACATGTTGTCTGTTCTAGTTTGCCCATGTGTGTCAGAAAATACGCTTGGGCTGTTTTTTTATTTCAAAAATGTACATCTGGCCACTTTTTTTTTTCTACTCCCACGAGTCATGAGTACTGAAACAACTGGCTGAAGTTATGTGATCTAAAGTTCTTCAGAGTGAAATGACTCATTACTTGGGTACGGCAGGGAGTAACAAACTCTTTTTGTGTCAAGTCCCCCAGCTTGCTGGTCTCAGATACCATCTGCCATTTTTTTGGATTATACCAAGAAGATATGTAGTCTCTTCACCCTGTCATAAGCAGATATTTTTCAGCCGTACTCTTGATAACAATTGGGTTGTATCAACCCTTTTCTTGCCTTCATGACATTCATGAGTAGTAAAATTTTTCAATCTAAACAGACATGACATCAAAAAGTTCTTATTTGGAAGAGTAAGAGTGATAAAAAAGTGATTAATCACAACGCTGATGTCATAAAACAGAGACTAATTGAAATATATATATATAAAAAAGTAAATGAAACACTTTTTTAGTGTTTTTGTACCTACTTTGTATGAAGAATTGACTGTATTGCCTTATTGTAATCGTGGTTTGATACACAGCCCGGGAGGTTTCTGGGTTCAAATCCCTTTCTTGGGAGATTTACCAGTTTTCCTCTATGGATGCATGGATTTCCACTTCTTCTAACTCCCTATGGAATGCATGCATGCTCTCAAAGCAACAGCAAAAAGTATGTTACTTTGTACTTATTTTAGCTTTGTCAACACTTCATTCAGTCACGTGCCATAGAGGTGTATAACTGTGACAAACTATGTTTTCCAGAATCATTTTCCAGTGTATTTTAAGATAGGATTTTCACAAATAAATTTGCCACCCACTATGACCTACTAATATGGTAGTTCAGTAGTTTGGATGGAGAAATTGTTGGTCTAATGTTGTTATCTCGACACACCTTTATTTCTTTTAAAGAAAGAGAAAAAAGTAATAATCTGAAATAATATATTCAGTTAATAGAATTCAACTTTATTGCCGTTGCACTGTCAAAATAACAGGGAATGAACTCTCTGAATTAAATCCATCCCCTTGGGGAGCAGTGGGCTGCCATTGTGTGGTGCCCGGGGAGCAGTGTGGGGTTAAGGGTCTTGCTAAAGGGCCCAGACTGGCAGTGCATGGTAATGTGTGGGACTTGAACTCATACCTCTGAGACCCATGCACAATGCTCTAACCCAGGGGTCACCAACCTTTTTACGGCTTAGGGCTACTTCATGGCTACCGAGTCATAGGAAGGGCTACCAATACTGACCTATGAACTGGAGGGATCAGTGTTCACCTACCGTACTGTAAATCTCATCCATAAAAACTAATTTTTATTCTTATTTTATTCTTTTATTCATTTCTAATTTTCATTTTAATATTGTCATTTTGAAACCACTGAAATATGATGAAATAGTTAGCATGATGAAATAATACATAAATGATTACAAAGAAGAGCAACAGAATAAAAAAAAAATTAAACTTAACCCACTGAGTGAGTTGTTCTGTTTTCAGAAGACGAAGAGGGCACCCCATGTGGTCCTTGAGGGCCTCTTGGTGCCTGCGGGCACCGCGTTGGTGACCCCTGCTCTAACCACTAGGCCACCACTCCCACTGAGTGATGCAAACACCACCATAGCTATTGTTAAAGCAAAACCAATTTTTGAATCATAAACTTTATTTTTTCATTGGAAAAGTTGTAGAAAAAGTAATGTGGTGGCTGTAAAGAACTGAAAAAACCCAAATCATTAAAAAAGTTTGTACCCTTACATTAGCCTCGATACAGTGTGGGTGAATTTACCGAGGCTGTGCAGCTCAATGGAAGGACGTTTTGCCTGACGCGCAGCAACCCTTGGATCAAGCTCCTGAATTTCATGAGCATAACAGGAAAAGTCAGACATCCAACATCCATCTGGTGGTTTTCAGTTTAGAATCAACCCAGCAATTTACACTAAGCTGACTAGTGTTAATTAAAAGGCAAAACAGAAAAATTCAGGAAACAAAGGAGCCATTGAAGGATGGAAAAGGATATTTCAAGGAGTGGACAATGAGTTTGAGGATTCTAAACCCATGTGAACTTCTGCTCATGCAAGTGCCGAAACCTGAGCCACATCAGAGTGAGTCCAGCGTAAAGTGGTGAAGTTAACACTAGTTAGTTACCTACAAGAATTTATTAACATATTGACCAAATATTTTTTAACTGGTGGTCTCCTACCCTAGTCCTAAGAGCCCACTGCTGTACATGTTAGTTGTGTTTATTCTCTAGCAAAATTGTATTAAATTATGACATATCATCCTCAGCTGCTATCAAGGCGTGCAAAACCGTGTTATTCCAACTGTATGACGGCAGTGAAACACAAAAAAATCAGAATCAGAGAATCAGAATTAAGTTTAATTCCAAGTAGGTTTGCACTCACAAGGAATTTGACTTGGTGTTGATGGTGCAGACAAATTTGATATATATACAGAATACACAATCTATAGCTATATACAATATAAAACATACAATATACAATATAGTAAAGCTATATACTATATAGTCAGTGGGCTGTGTGTTAATGTAACGCAGGAGGTATGGAGATGCAATGTTGGTGTAGCTCCTAGGTACTGAATGGGGAGGGAAAGAGGTAGTGTCAGTCAGTGAGACACTCAAAAAAATTTTAGGACATTGATGTCCTCAGGACCAGGATTGATGCACAGCAAGTTACTTATATCAACTAATGTAATTTTGTTTTAAAGAGGGTCCAGACTTACAGGATTTTGGTTTCTTTTATCTTTTTCCTTTAAGCCCATTTCAACAACTACTTTCACCTACCTAGCTTTACCTGCCTCTGTCCATCCCTCGTCCCTACCATCACCATAATCCTAGTCCACATTCTTACATCTCCCAGTGACTACTGCCATGTTTGACATCCTCCACAAATGCATTCATAGACTCCAACTGATCCAAAATACCACCAACCAACCTCATTTGACCTGTACTTCAACTGCTCCATTGGCTTCCAATCAGATACTGAAATTCAAAATCATGCCTTATATTTTAGGCCATGGGGTATGGGGGCCTGGGACTTTAGCCAATCTGCCCCTAGCCTCAGTAAGGCCCTGAGAGCAGGGGCTCTCCGCTTAAACTTTTTCCATTTTCAAATCCCAGTTGAAATAACTTTTGTTCAGGCAGCTATTTTGATCCAGATCAACCCCAATGTTCATATTATGTTGCTCTCTGAAGTTTTTTTTATACTTTTGTTTTCCCTAAACACATCCAATAACTTGTTTACATATCCATCTAAAATACATTTTGTTGCTGTAATGTGTACCAAGTGGTCAAGTTCAGGCACAGTAGGTAAGGAATAGATCTATAACTGCAGAACTAATGATGCACAAGTATGCTGATTAGTTCTGTTTTATAGCCTAAATAATGACCCAAAGTGAGAGCCCATTATGTCAACAATGAATTAGTTTTCACAGAGCACCAGCAGGTCTTGTTTTTGTTATGAAACTGATCTTTAGCTCTGACCTCCACAAAACACACCAAGATGGGAAACCCTAATGCACGTTCATAAAGTATCTCATTACACTTTGTCACTGGTGTGCAAAGGCAATGTGAGCAGAAAGCAGCTGTTTGCTTCTGGAACACCACCCTGCCCTTTTACCAGCCACTTAGCTCATCATTTGGTATTTAATAAAAGAGCAGAGAGGGAGAGGGAAGATTTCGGAATAAAATCACCAAACAATAATGTTTTCCCGTCTGAATGGGGAGCAGCCTGAACACGGAAAGGTTAAAATCTTTCTCATCTGTCTAATATGTATGCAAAATATGACCTATGAGGCTTGCAGGCTGTTCAGTCTAATGTACTGCGTCAGCATGCAGCTTTGTGGGAAAATCCCTTAGCACGGAAGAACTGAGGTGGGGTTGTTCGGGTCATGTCACCTTACACATACACTATAACACCCCTGTAATCTATTCCAAAGAAGCATGGCACTGCTGTGTGCAACCCTACAGTATCCAGAGTCCCAGCTACTAAGTCTTCATTCTTCATGACAGTCCTCCATTACACCCCCCACCCCCTTCTGGCTGCACCCACAAGCTGGGAGCCAAGCATGGCTATAATCATTCTTGAAGAACCTCTCACACTTCATTAAAAGCATAATCAAGTTCATTACAATTTCATAGGCGTTCAGGTAGCAAATGGCTTCAGATAAATCACGACTATTGGTCCTGTGTGCCTGCCATGTGTAGGTTTATCTCTGGCTCTCAGGCAGGGAAGCCAAGAAGAGGAGGAGGGAGAGGAGGGGGGGTCTGGATGTCTGGCCTTTAAATGACCTTCCAGTCTGCAGCAGCAGCCCGTTCCATCATGCGTTCTGAACGGCGGCGCACATCCACCCAACATCAGTATGCATCAACTCAGAAGGACTTGTTTGCTCGTGATGCCCCTGGGGTGGCATATAGTGGAGGGATCAACAGATGCGGCCCCATGGGATAATTTTAGGCTGATCTCTTTGACACTGGCTGATTAATTTATCTTGAGACATTTTTTATGGTTATTTGCCTGACCCTATTATGGAGGAGACAGCTGTCAAAACATAAATATCCATTTGAAATGGGAATTCCTTGAGTTCTAACTGAATTGGAGTTGAATTGGTGTGTGAAAACAGGAGCAAAGTATAAAAAAATTTCACAAAAGTAATCAGAATATATATATAACAATAAAACAATACATTTATATGGAATTCAAAGGGTATGAATGAACGCAATTTAGAGAAATCTGCCAATGAAAACAGACTAGCCATCTGGAAATGTCAAAAAATTATCTTTCCAATCAGTAAACAGACAATGTATAAACAAGAACAACACTCATGGGTGTTGATGCTATAACTACCGTAACTGAGAAAAAGAGCCTCTCACTGAGGAGCTTAAAGGAAAAGTCCTGTCAGCAAGGAATAATCAATGGGTCATTATTTATACCTAAAACTACTACATTTGTGGTGATTTAATGAGTTAAGCATTAATCAGTAAAAAAGTAAAAACACAATTTTTTCATCGTCATCACTGAGTCCGGGACCAGCCATTTCTGCCCCGATATAGTAACACCTCCTTCCTGGCAGCAACGCCAAGGTGCGGTAAGTCGAGCGCCATTCTCAGCTATTTGGCTACCGCAATTCTTTACAAGCAAAATCAATTGAAGCTACTAGACACCCCTTTAATCAACAACAATTATTGGAGATTTCCAGAGGACTTCACCATTGAAATTCGCGAGAGCTATAGTTAAACTGACAGTTCCCACATGCATGGCAGTTGGATGTTGTAATACAATGGGTAAAAGTGAAAATAAATTAGTTATTTCACCTTTTCATGATTAGCCACCCTTTTGTCGTTGGATTACTTGAAGAGGGAGGATTTGCCATCAAACTTCTGGCGGGGAAAAACACGTCATTAATCTGTTACTCTCTGCTTCACATAGTGCACTGGTTGTCACCATTATGGATAATAGCGCGTTGTGACAAACACCAGATACAGCACTGGGTCTTGATCAACAGCCGATACCGCACCATGACGTGACAAACCGGTAGGTGGCAGTAGTGTACTTTAAAAAAACATGGATGTCTCCAGTAAAGCACATATTGAACAGTATGTAATCATTTCATACTTAAAGGGGTCATAGAATGCAAAACCGAGTTTACATTGTCAAAGATGAATCACAGTAGTTCAATGGGTGAAATTGACATATAGAGAAGTTCAAACCCCATTGACACCTCCTTTCTATGCAAATCTCACAATTCCCAACTTCCACCATAAAACAGGCGAATCAACCGAAGTGTGGACGAAGTGTCGACTGCTGGGCCGCTGACTGGACCGGACCTCAGCAGAGAGCCATGAGCTGTTGCCATTGCATTAGGGCTCATAGAACAGCAAATATGCCGTTTTCAGCCCAACCAATGTTACAAACCCTATTCAGAGACCTTAAGGACCAGCACCAAACAGCTTATAGAATCATTCTATGACCCTTTCAGAAGTTTGTATTCTGAACATGACTGGACTTTTCCTTAAGGTGAACCAAAGCAAAAAGATGTCAACAACTATATCAAACAAATGCGGAGTTTTCTAAATACATATAGAAACATTTACTTTATTAGGTGAGGCTGCAAGATGGGGAGAGAGAGCAGAACTTTAAACGCAACAAAAATATGCTAAATATATTTAGTTGCTGTTTCTTTAATCTGATTGAGCTTAGAATGGGTCAGGAGACATGCTGGGTTTGAAAATATTCTCAGACTTTGGAAAACGTCATGGTTAGGGTAAGGATCTTCTTTTCTTGGACACAAACTCATACATCAATGCAATCTGTATTAGCCAAACTAATGGCTTATATGCGGCGCTACAGATTAAAACTCATAAACTTATCCCAGCATTTGAACAGCTTGTTAAGCCCTGTATTATAACATTTGCTGACATGCATAGCTGGGCAAATCTTTTCCTTCAACTGTGAATATTACAATTACTTACTTTTAACCTTTAACAAAATTACTTCCTACGCACACGTTATTTGGAATTCAGTTTACTACTTTTTAATCTAGGACATTATTAAACACATTTTTCATAAAAATCTGTCCTTCCATACAGAAATAATAAGCCCTGGTAGTGTCCTACTCCAGCTAATCTCATTCATGGTTGAACACTGAAACCCCTCGAGCCTCCCAAACCTCTGCAGATGTTTCCCCAAGTGGATTCCTCTTCACTTCCATAGCTGAGGCAACATGTTTTCATCTGTTGCTATGCTCTGCTTCAGCATGGGATAAAACAAGGCTGCTCTACAGTGTCTGTTTCTTAGAAATATTCACCTATGCATGATTCTAGGATTTCACTAAATAAATCATGAGTGGTTTGTTTTGTGGATGAGGCAAAGAATAGTTTTACAAGTAGATATTTTAATAAACCGTAAAGGTTTTACCAGTTTTAATAATAATTATGCTTACATTCATTAGTTGTATTTTTATGAATTGGTATAGTCTGGTTATGCTGGTGGTATGTGGACGGATCAGAGCCAATAATATGAGCAATGTAAGATTAGTGCAACAAAGAAAAACTAACAAAAGGCCAAATTAAATATGGTCAGTGCTTGAAAAATGGTCAGTAATTGTTGAGTCCTTGTATTTACTGTAAGTTGTTTCCTATTGAATCACCTAAACACACTATTGATGTACATTTACTATTTTACTTATCTTTGTCTTCAAATGCCTAAAAAGAAACATCGTCATATGCTAGTAATTCCAAGTATAGAGCAGTCTTGTTATCAAAAGACTGCATGTTTTCTGAGTAGCAGCTATAATATGGTTTTATTTTCAGATGAGCTGTGTTTGACAGATAAATGGGATTTCGCAATATTGGGCAAAAGATAAAAAGCCATACAAAGGTAATGGTTTCCCTAAGTTCACTACTAAACTGGAGTCCAAATTTAGTAAACGCTTAATTAGATTACACACTGTATAGAACTGGTTTCTATTAAGATAATTTATAGTTACCTTACCTTCAAGAGAAATAGATTCCTTGGGGAGTGTTGGCCTCGTGGGTAAGAGCATTATGCTTGTGGTCTGAGAAGAACGCTAGTACCCGGTTCAATCCCCACAGCTGGCACTCTGGGTCTCTGAGCAAGACCCCACACTGCTCCTCGGGTGCCGCACAATGGCAGTCCACTGCCCTCCAAGTGATAGGTTAAATGCAGAGAATTGTGGGTAGTGCTGGCCTACTGGTAAGGGCATACAGCTTGGAATCCTGAGGTTGTGAGTTCGAGCCCCAGTCCCACAGACTGCCACTCTGGGTCTCTGAGCAACCCTTAACCCCACACTGCTCCCTGGGCGCCCCATGATGGCAGCCCACTGCTCCCCAAGGGGATGGGTTAAATGCAGTGAATTTCTCCTATGTGAGATTAACAAAGTTCAATAAAAAATATATATACACCGTAAAACAATTATTTTGTTTTCAGCTATTCTGAATAATAAAACTTTCTAAAATGGCCATCTTTGTGTTACAGTTTAAGTTTTTAAAGTTTCCTAACTTTGTGCAAACTCTACAAAATGGCCATTTATATGGTAGCCATTTATATGGTAGCCATTTATATGGTAGCCATTTATATGGTAGCCATTGCGGTTATACAGCTTACCACCATCGGCATGTGAATGTGTGTACGGCTTACTGAATGTTGTGTGAAGTACTCCATAGTCCTTGCCTTGATAAATGCTATACAAGTACAGTCCAATTGGTTCCTTAAAGCTTAGGTTACTACTGATAAAAACTCTAAATTAGCCAAAATGGCGTTCCTTTTAAGCCATGCAGGTATTAGGCTCTGTTCAGACAACCTTAGGTGTATCCAGTATAGTATTTTGTTGATAGGCTTCATCTTCACAGTCACTTAGCATCTTGGGAGATGGGAAATTATCTTTTTTTTTTTTTTTTTTTTCTAAAGATGCCAGATATGAAATATATGAAAACACAGTTTTTTTTTGTTTCTGTGTAAACATGCCAAATTTTTTTCCTTTTAAGTGGTTTACGTTGTAGCTCCGTCTCTCTCTGTAACCCAGGTGCACCTCTTAGATGTCTTGTTGCTGCGTTTACCTTGCAAGAGTCGTCTGCGTACTGTCGCCAACTCCTAGGCAAGGAAAGTCGCTATTGGCTTTCTTAAAAGTCATAAGAAGTCACAAGATGAGGTCTTATTTGCGTATTTTGGCATATTTAATCTAGATTGCAGAAGAGAGAATTAACAATGGTAGCAAGACGTAAAGTGATTAAAAATGATTAAAAATATTGATCAGGATATACCTCACCTCTCGCTGAATTAAGGCTGGGGATAACCCCTCCTGCACCTTTTTATTCGTGCCAGAATAAGATGGATGGAGGTATTTATGTAGTAAAAAGTTAAAACATCACAAGGCGGAGAATTTGAGCATAAGGCAACTTTCTTTGTCTGGGGTTAAAATGAAACATCTGCTTTCTGTGTCCTGCACTCTGGGATGGCAACGTGCCTCTCCAGGGGTGGTGGTGGGGGGTTTATTAAAGGAGGTGAGAATGAGGTATGTTTGTGAATGTGTCAACAGTACTAGGGGTACAAACCTGGCTGGCAGGGGGAAAGGATGCAAGGCAGACCGCTGGGGGAGCGAGGGAGGAAAGGATAGATGAAGTACAGAGGGGAAAAAAGAGAGGGACAAAAATCTCAGCGGAACAAAAGACCTTCAGGATTAATTAGGCGTCAGATTGGTTGCAGGGCACAGCGGGGGGAGAAAGAGAGAGTTTAGCATTCTGGGAAGACCTCATGTCCTCAACCCTCATAATTCAGCCTGCCTGCCCATGAGTATACAACAGCGAGCTAGTTAGGTCCTGTGCTGTGCCTGAAACCACGTCTACTGGGTAATGGATGGATTCCACACTCCATCTTCATGTATTTTTATGTTTTCCCAGTGAGCAGTAATAGGTAGTACAGAGGTCATATATGTATCATATACTGTTTACTTGGTGGCTTTCACAGGCTTTGTCAGTGTCTCTGCATAGAGGGAAAAGGATTAAATATTTCTTTCAGATAGCAACGTTTTTTCCTGCTTGAGCTCCTCTTAGCAGTCGCAAATTTGAAGACAATGAATACACAAAATAAGTGTCTTATTGAACTTATCGCTTTCTCTGCTATCATCGGTTGTATTTATTTTCTTATTGGCTCCAGAACAGTTGAATTGCTGATTCGGGTCACTGGCACCACCTTTATATTCAAAAGGCGGACGCGTAGATGCCTGTTAATGCCATCTTCCGTTGTCACTGTCACAGAAGGACGTTTCCAAAGCGACCTTTGGTGACACATCTCACCCTCCAGTACAGGAAGTGCATTGAACTCTGCATACAGATGACAGGCAGGATTGCTGCGAGCCATAATATCCTTGCACGGTTTCCGACTCCCAGCGAAGCACTTAGCGAATCAAATAAAAAGCTTTCCCGGAGGCTGCAGCAAATCATGCCTTTACAACATTTGTTCCAATCATTCAGATTCATAAAGGTAGATCTTACATAGAGCTTTAAGGTATCTCAGCGGCATGAACTTCAGAACAAAGTGTTTTATGGTGGATGGGATGATTAGCTGTTCAGTTTTCACCTCAGAACAGTGATAAAGCTTTAACAAATTGTGTTATAGCAGAGAAGAAAACTTGGCATATAAAGTTATGGTTAGAGGCTGGAAAGAAAAATGTTACTTCCAGTGATTTAGAAACTTCGACCCAACCTGGTCTTGGGCTAAAAAGAAGATGATGAATTAATAATAAGTCTTGCCGAATTGTCCTTCCAGCTGAAAGTAGAAGTTTTCACCACCTAACCTGAATGCAGTCGCTATGACTTTTTAAACGCACCCATTGCTTTATCACCTAGCTGTATGCAGCAGGTACAAGACAAATCCATTTCATCCATACTGTTTTTAGAACCTACATCTAGGTGGAACTTCAGCGCCTGTGTTGCCCTCTCTGGTGCAGAGCGATCAGCTGCCTGAGCCCCTGCTGATGCTAAAATGAAAGCAGCAGTTACAAGCTGAAGCACACAGTTTGATGTGATGAAAGGAGAGTCCTTGTTTGGCTTTTCACTGTGTAAGATTGTAGGAGTCTTGATCGAATACAGGCAAGACATATGCTGCTACTCTACCTCTAATGATGGTACAGTTTTAAATGAAAATAAATAAAGATTCAAATTTTAACTCTCTTACCATAAGCTTTAATGTATTCTTTTAGGTGTTTTTTTTCCAACAGTTTTGCTATTTAAAATCTGGAAAGTGATGCTAAAAGCCAGCAGTTGTGCCCCAAAGAAACCTAATTAGTATTGAATACAAAAGTTGAATTTATGATCAATTTTAAGTTTAATGTCTATGAAGACCTAAGATATTTTTATTGAGCAGATAGGAATAATAATAAAAGAGTTTAGGGGTAAGGTTTGTAGAAAAAAATGGAAAGAGTTTGCTAAACCGCAAAACATAGGTGTCCACCTGAACTTATGATCATGCAGAGACAGGTTTTTGGTAACACTGTAGGATCTGCAAGAAATCATTGCTCAGGTGGGAAAATCTGTTAATGGGACAATTATTACTTGGGCATCTCACAAATCTGACCTTTTTTGGCATCAAAAGACTGAAAAAAAAAGGAAAGTACGAAATACTGTTTGCCCACAGCATGTATGAAACACAGCAGAAGTGGTTTGTGGTAGAACATGTTCTGTTCAGACATGACCAAACCCAAACTTTCCAGCTTATATGCAAAAGAGTGTTGAAAAATTATTCCAAATACTGCATAGCAACCATTTATTTTAATGCCATTGGATGACGATACAATAAGAAAATACTATTCCTAGATTCATTTACTATGGGTTTGATCACCTCATAGGTGGAATTGCTATGGATTTTGTTGACGCATCAAACAATACCTGAACATTTCATGTCATAATGGATGCTAATCTGCTGGAAGACTGTTGGAAATGACCTGTTCCTGTTTTCCAACTGTCCTTTTTATTAAACAAGTTGATTTCCTCTTCACTTCTTTACACTAAAGGTCTCGTCTTCCACCATTGTATAATTATTGATCATGAAAAGAGAAAAACTGGTAAGTTAGAAGGAAACGTGTGAATAGTCCAACTAAAAATAATGCAGAAAAAAACTATCCATTCCATCTCTAAGAAGGTGCTTGTCTTTTATGTTTTTTTTTTTCTGTCAGACTAAAATGCGTCATATCATCAAACTCGTTTTCTATTTCTGATGGAAGTAATTTGGAGAGTGTCATATGGCAGCTTTCAAGCAATGATTTCATTTATCAAGGGCAAATTTTCATCAAAATCAACCTGAACTGTACAGAAGGAAATGCAAAACTTGGTAAATAATGAATTGAATCCAAGTTTAATGTTCAACCATGGTTGAAATTTGGAACAAAAAATTATCAAACTGATGATATATCTGGGATAAGACAACTTTCACAAAAAGTATCATACCTATAATCTGACATGGCTGCTTAGGCTGCTTAGGCATTAGACTTATACTTAAACTTAGACATTTAGTACAGCTTTTCAGACAGCAAATTAACATTTCCTATCCATGCAGTGCAGCAGTGATCAAATGTAAACAGTGTGGAAAAAAAACATGGTTAAAAAAAAAAAAAAACACTGATTTGGAAATCCAGAGCGTTAATATATAAGGTGCAAATATGTAGTGTGCTGGGTTATGCAGTACGCAAATAGTTTAAGGTAGAGCAGCAAGTCCTTCACTGAGATTATGTTGTCTGAGTTTAAGATGTCCACAAAATTCCCAATGTTGCAGAAGTAAAACAATTCAGCACAGAAGAGTGTGAAAGTTTACTTTGCAGCATTGTAAAAAAAAAAAAAAAAACTTACTGCAAGTTACTACAAACAGACGATCGCACGTGTTGCTGACCAGTCTGAGACAACTGATCTTTCATAATTCCTTCCTCTGATAGGCCTAGCTTATCTTTTTTGATATAGTGTGTTGCACCTGAAGGACATTTATTACTAAAAAATTATTTAAAAAGGCTTAGCATTTGTCACACAACACCATGCTGTCATGGAGACGAACAGTGTATTGATTTGAAATGTTTTGGGGGTTCTTTTGAAGCTTTATTTCTGTGCAACTCTCTTATTGACAGAACATGGTGCAGAATCATCCAACAGTATCTATTTTTTCAGGTGCAAAACACCAGATAATTTTCCTGTTGACGCTTTAAGTCCCTGCAGTCTGCTCCAACCTTATCCTTCCCCAGCAGTGACAGCGCTTTACATTTCTCCTACTGAGGACACACAAACCTATGCAATGAAATTCTGATCACTTAGTTTGCCTGTCAAACTTAAACAAGCTAAATGTTCAATAGGTAGACAAAGACGGGGATGAAATGCAACACCATGGTTGATTAGACATTTGATTTTGTGTTGTAGGAGATTTCTGATGTACACATGCACACTAGGGATAAGTATCGTAGTATTCCTTCAGTCATATTGGATTTATATTTAAAAAATCTTGTATGTCTGTAATTCTGACTGTGCTTTCCAGTTAAATGAAATAATCACACATAAACCAAAAGGGAATCGCTCAGCCACAGCAAAACAGACATATTTTTCTAAATTCATTAGGCCACTCTCACAACAGACTTAGAAGGCATAGAAAAATCAGCAAGTATTGGATTCTTTTAGAGGGGTTTTTGTACATCAAGAACCTGTTATTTAGCATGGAATTTCTCTTTTTAACATGCAGAATCCTCTTATGATGAGAAATCGATTGTTGCAGTGGCAGGTTGGCTCACTTATCTATATTGTGTTACACCAGAGAGAATTTAATTCTGTACCATCGAAGCTGCTCTCATGCCAAGGCTATACCAGGTTTTTAGCCCTTTAAATGCTTCAATATGATACTGATAAAATGACATCCTGCCACTGCTTGCTGCTAAAATTATTTCTCCAAGCTAATGACACAAAAATCTAGAATATTTATACCAGTAAACACAATGCCATCCTTTAGAAAAGTTAAATTTCAATGCAGTGCAAAGTGCAGTGCACACATCTCCAAATTGCACATTGTGTTTAATATATTTATATTTATAATGTGAGAACCAAAGTAAATTTTCTTGTTTTTTTGCACATAAATTGGCCATTTAAGATGATTCTGATTGAACAATGTAGTTGCTGCAGTTCATAAAACATGTATCAACTGCAGCAAAAAAAACATACATTGATTTTAATTCAATTCAGTTTCTATAGCGCCAATTCACAACACATGTCATCTCAAGGCACTTTACAATTCAACAAGATCATACAGTCAAATTGGTTCATTGTTTTCTATCTAAGGAAAACAAGTTCATTGCATCAACTCATTGACTCAAAGGCAATCCCTCACAACAAGCATTCTTTTAGCGACAGTGGAGAGGAAAAACTCCCTTTTAACAGGAAGAAACCTCCAGCAAATCCAGGCTCAGTGTGAGCGGCCATGTGCTGAGGCCGACTGGTTTAGGTAGTCAGAAGCAGACTTACAGAAGGAAACAGGGATACAAAAGGTAATAATTTTAACAGGAACAAACCTCAAATATGGCAACTCTCAAGTGTGTCAAGTGAGACATTCCATGTCCCATAGCAATAGTGGTTGAGAGGACAGAAATGATTTAAAAACAAAGAAACAAACATGACTCCAGTCTTCTGAGCCTTGGTGCAATCAGCTTACAGAGATCAATCAAAAAACTGTGTGGTTGGTTTCAAGGTACTTTTCATGTCAAGATGTGAACACAGAACACCGCTTCCCTTTATTACTCTGTATATAACTGCCCCTCACATTTTCATTGGTTAACAGATTATTAGGCTGAATTGCTGATACAGATGGTAGATGTGTAGAAACTACATATAGGCTGTAAGTTATTGGACTTCTAAGCCAGTGCATAACAAACTATTATGGTCAAGCCTTAATGTGTTCATCAGGGCATCAGGTTGAAAGTTATCCTTCTAGCGTTGATTTAGCAGTTAGTCTATGTTCCTACTCTTACCCATGGTCATTACATTTGGTTTGACCATCAGAATAACGTCCCAAATACAAGCATCTGAAATTAGGTTTTTCCACAAGGTGACTGAACAACACCTTAGTATGGAAGAAAAACAGTCTCATTGGAATCTGCCTTTTTTTTAAACACCGAATTTTAAACACTGAATTTTTTTAACACCGAATTTTAAACGCTGATTTTTTTAACACTGAATTTTAAACACTGAATTTTTTTAGACATTGAATTCCTTACACAAAATTTTTATCTGGTAAAAATTCACCAGAAAAAAATTCAGCTGCAAAAATTCAGCCGCAAAAGTCTTGACGTTTTGGTGAACTCAAGCCAAAGCAATCTACACTCGATAGAGTCGAGCAGCTTCTAGCCAATGAAATTAGCTCATTTGGTCACATTAAAAAAAAACGGCAGCGCTCAGCGCTGTTCCCGGCTTAATGAGGAATTCTTTTTTTTTTTTTTTTTTTGTTAAACAGATAGAGTTACAAAACGTCAGTTAGCTACTAACAGACAGCTATTAGAGTTGTTCCTTTTATCAGACTGGGTGAAACAACTGAGCCGATCACAGCTAGTACGGCACCCCTGTCTGCCAAGGCTCTTGGTTTGATCTGGAAGAAGTGGCCGACGGCAAATTATTTTCTTCTTCATCTCGGCCAGAGGCAACATGGCGGCCAGAGGCAACAGTCTTGCGGCTGAATTTTTGCAGCTGAATTTTTTTGCAGATGAATTTTTACCAGATAAAAACTGAGTGTAAGGAATTAAATTCTAAAAAAAAAATCAGTGTTTAAAATTCGGTGTTAAAAAAATTCAGTGTTTAAAATTCGTTATTAAAAAAATTCAGTGTTTAAAATCCGATGTTAAAAAAAGGCAGATTCCAATGAGAATGTTTATCTTCCATACCTTAGAGACAGAGTTAGGAGCTTGGCCATCCAGGAGAGCCTCGAAGTAGAGCCAATGCTCCTCCACATCAGCCAGCTAAGGTGGCTCTGGCAGCCATTCCTGAGATACATACATTTTTATAGCTAGAGATAGAAGAGTATAATTTATTTGCATTAAGTCAGATGTGTTATAGAATGTCGTAAACCTTGTTTAATTGATCTTACACTTGCCTTGTAGGCTCAACTTTAACACAGCTGTCTAAAGGTAATTTTTCCACATGTAATCTGCATAAACATAAGTTATTTTTACAGAACACAGCAGCAAAAAAGTTTTTTTTTTTTTTTTTTCTTGTAGCCCCATTTATTATTTTCACTGCATTGAAATTATGGTTTTGATATCGCATGCATTTATGGCTTTTATTGCTTTTTATTAGGAGCAGACAACCAGAGGGTTGGAAAACTCCCTACATTGCTCTCTACTCCTTGTCAATTTGTTGCTGTTTACTTCTCTTTCTGTCACCTTTACAGCGGTGACTGTGTCAAGCTCCTCTTTATAGAAACACACTTAAAGCTTCGGCTTGTTAAGCTGTGGCAGCTCCCCACAAACAGCCTAACTCTTCAGTATAATGTACACTCGGTGCTCTCTCCCACTATATTATTAGCCTTTCTATAGTCAGGGGAGATGCATTCACAGTTGTTGGAGGTGGAGATATAATGATCTCCCTGTCATAAGCTGACCATTTATTTTGTTTCTGTTTTTACGTCCCTGTGCTACTAACAGCAGGGATTGGTGGAGTTGCAGAGGACAGTAAGTAAGATATTGGAAAGAATAAAAAAAACATAGATCTCCTTTAGAGCTTTTAGGTGCTTTATACACATGCATTTGGGAAAAAAAAGACTTATGCCTTAAGGTTTTCAGGGTAATATAATTTCACATTTAAAGAGAAAATCTAGGCCTAAAACTAGAGCATGCACAATGGGAATAGATCACTGCTCTTTCTGCTCAGGTCAGTATTGACTCAGGCCTCATTTCTGCTTGTGTGCACGTGGATGGCATCAAAGGTTTTCAAGAAGAAAAGAAAAGTATACAAAAGGCATTTATCAAACTCACTCTTGGAATCTGCTTATTTCAATACAGGCACCTGATGCTTTTTTAGAAAAAGGGTAAAAGAGGAGGGGGCTGAGACTGATTTCTTTGAAGTAGTCAAAAGATTCCCTGGTCTGGCTATTTGTATTCACTGAGGTGCATAATATAATGTGTTGTAAACGCTTTGTATATGGTGGTGAGATGGATCATGGACTCAAAACCCTGTTCTGTTACGAGATGGTTAGTTGAAAATGCATTCATCGGGGCTGACAAGAGGAAAATAGCTGTCTGCAGGATAAACATGCTTTATCACTGTGGTTGGATGAAAACCTTCATTATCTAAAGTGACAAATCAGGACCACTTATAGAACTTGTGCTTCCAGCTTGTACAAATGGACCTGACAGATTTTCTTCTATAGGAGAAAAAAAGGACAAAGGAGGAGCACTGATGTTAGATGGAAAAATGCAAGGAATGTTGAATTCTCTTTTGTATATTCAACATAGACACAAGCATCATTTATTAGAATGTACAAGTGCACCTGTAAGAAATTTCTTCGTAAACTGCTGGCAAGCTCTACAGTACTGAACTATTTTTGGCAGTTTTGAGCAACTTCCCTCCAACAGCAAGGTTTGCATTATTCTTCCTGTTAAAGGATGCATGGAGTTATTAGTGGTATTTTAGTTCCCCCTATAACCCCAGCTATTGTCTGTTAGGGTCATTTGAGACGTGTGTATGTGTATTCTACTGTCTTGGCATCAGAGTAAGAACCATTTTTCTGATTTCACCATCAAACTGAAGACCGGTTGTTGTAAAGTAAGGACATTTTACTGACATTTACAAGCTATGTTGCCAATGGTTAGGTTTAGGGCAAACTTTTTTGGGGTTTAGTTTAGGATTAGGGTGAGGTATGCACTTGTAATGTGTAGGTTTGGGGTTATTGTCAGGGTTAGGGCTTAGAGAGAGTTAGGAATGAAAGTGGAAGTCAATGGGAGTCAATATACAGTCCTCACCACTTATAGTCAGACAAGAAGTCTTCTTTGCTCATCATGTAATTTATAATTTGAGAACAAGAAAGGTGAAAAAGCATTTGTGTCTCTTCACAAGAAATGGCAAAACCAATTTCAGCCCCCATGTACAGCTGATGTACAGTTGTTTTTTTATGCACTGAAATATCCCACTGAATGAAGCTACAATTCCTTTCTCAAAGCTACACATAGAACTCATTTGGACCAAAGCTGATTTCAGCCCTGATTTAGATCTCTATATTTCTATGTAGGCATATGGTGGATTTAGACATACCTTAGACTAGAGGTCACGGAATAGGGGACTGCGGTCCGGATCTGGACCCACCTGCTGGCTAATCCAGACCCAACCTGATTTAAAACATTTATAATTTACAGCTTGTTGTCCGAAGACAATTTCTAATTTCACTTGCACCGCTTCTCCTGTTAGCACGGTAAAGCCCTCCAGATTTTCCGCGACCAGGCTACACATGACACAAATTAGCCAATGAGCTTTGTCGATCAGGGTTGCTGCTGCTAGCTACCTTAAAACACAGCAGGCAAACCTTTGGCAAGCCGGGCGATGGGAAAGAAGAATAAGACGATGAGAAAGGGTGAAAGTTGCATTTTGTATCTCTGCTTTTGTTTCCTTGAACTCCAGTCGGCCTCAGCAGATGGCCGCTCACACTGAGCCTGGTTCTGCTGGAGGTTTCTTTCTATTTAAAGGGAGTTTTTCCTTTCCACTGTCGCTACAGGCATGCTTAGTGTGAGGGATTGCATTCGAGTCGATGAGTCGATGCAATCAACTGGTTTTCCTTAGATAGAAAACTGTGAATCAATTTGACTGGATGATCTGGTGAACTGTAAAGAGTCTTGAGGGAACATGTGTTGTGAATTGGCACTATATAAATAAACTTAATTGAATTGAAAGAAAATGTGTGGAATGCTGGAAAAACTGCGGTGAACTGGTGACAGAAAAGTGCAATGCCGTGTTCAAACGGTCAGTTCAGGTGTTTTATAAAATATGAGGATCAGGAAATTGTCTATACACCAAACTGAACGATTTTTGTTCTCTACTTAAAAAAACAAAACTTTAGAAAGTTCTATATTTTTTTTTTTTTTTTTTTTTTTCAGGCGCCCTTTCCTTCCCTGTGGTGTGGGTGTCAGAATTTTTCTTCTTCTTATTCCATTTAAAGTAAGAGATTATAATTAAAAATGNTTTTAAATCAATGTATAACATGGATGCATAAACTCCTCATTTTATTTCAGTGTTAAATTCCATTTAAAGTAAGAGATTATAATTAAAAATGTCTCCAGACCTTTACTGGTTGATGATTTTCTTTATTCAAACCCTGCATATTTTTAATTGGTTACCCCTGCCCTCGACGCTTCTTACATCTTGGTGGAAACTTTATAAAGCAAAAAAAGAGAAAATTACATCCATAGATCATGCAGAACGACACACCCCCAATCAATTTAGTTTATTCATAATCCACAACACTAGACATCTAAATGCATTTTACAGAGACGAATCAGTCAGTCTTAAAATCCGCTTTGGTTTATCATGGCTTTTAACTGTTGGATCTTTATGCCCAGTTACTCAATATATATATATATATCAAAGTGATTAATTTGTTTAATTTTACTCAAATTTTAAAGTTATGTGTTTAAAGTTGTTAAAGCAGTAATATGCATAAAGTAGATAATGACACATTAAGAAAATATTTACATCTGTACACTAAATACATACACATTTGTTAGTATTTCTGAAATTGATTTAATCATTGTTATTATTTGATCATTTCTGAAATTGGAATTGTTTTATTTATTATTATTTGTTCTTTTGATTCATTTATATTATTTGTTAATTTGATTTATTTATTTATTTTTTTTGTTACTAATATTATTGTCTGAAATAAATAAATATTCATTCATTCATTCATTCATTCATTCATTCAAAAAATCCTAAAGTTTCATGTTTTTTAAAATGTCACCTGGTAAGACTCTTTATTATCGCATATACCGCAGTAGATAGGTATCGTATTCAATATTCTATTTATAGTAACCGACTGATGAAAGAAGACAAGCTACCTCATCTGTAATTGGAATAAGAAGGTAGATGATATACGGCATATAGCTCATGTAAATAGATGTTAACTTTCAACATTTGTACCGATTAATGTGAAAAACTGAGAATTCACCTGGAAAGATTTACACAGAAGACAGGCAAGAATTAGATATTTTTATTGAAATGAGAAATGAAAGCTTTTGTGCTCAGGTCTGAGTGGCAGAGGTTGGTAGGGAAGGAAATTGGCACCCACCAACACGCCAAATGCAGGCAACTTTTGTGATTGCAAGGTGAAACTGTCAGTCTACCTGCCGATGGGTAACCAATAAGGCAACACATAACAAGGAGCAGTTAATGCTCATTAATCGGAACTCATACATTTACAGAAAGTAAAAGAAACTTCCAGGGTTTTTCTTTCCTGTTTGTTTTTCCCCATAAAGGAAGTCAGTGTTTTCCGCTGGCAAACTTAATTGTATTTTTCTTTTTTTTTTTACTAAAGAAAGAAACTTTTTTTCTCTAGGGATAAGTGTTTTTTTTTATTTATATATATTTTTTTATTATTATTATTAAAACCAATGCTAAATTGTTTGCTGATCTAATTGTAGGGCGGGTCTTAGGATTTCTAAAGGAGAGCTACTGGCCTTACTGGGTCAGTCTGGCCTGGTTACAGAGAAGGTAACATTGCTGTGCAGCACAAAAGGTATTTCTTTTCTGAAAGGATGTAAATACTACATTTTTATCCATACTATTTTAGAAATTTTTCCCTGCTACTCTAATCTAAAGATGTCGACATGTCCTCCATGTTTTGATAGCAGCAGAAGTATATCAGAGTCTTTTTTGTTTGTCCTTTTTTTTTAGTAATTAAAAAAAAGCTTTACAAATTATTTGTGGTGGTGTTTTTTTTGTTTGTTTTTTATCTGTATTTAGATGCTTGTATAGTCTTGGTTAAGGAGTTTAACTGTCGTGCTGATTTTGTTTCTTGCCATGGAATCCAAGCATTTGCTACAAATTAAAACGCTCCACATCCCTTAATAGTTAACTTGGCTGTCTGCCCCAACCAGTCCTTTTTTTTTGTTTATTATATTTTTGACAATCTCCCTCAGGTTGGCCAGGTGCTCCGAGCTAACACGGCATTGATATTTACCCATGATCCCCAGTTGACCGTTAGGAATACCAAAGGAGCACCCGGAGCTATGAATCAAATGTCAGCCTTGGTGCGGAGGTGGAAGCGTATCAATATCTGATGATATATGGCCGGCTCCGGGGCCTTTTCGGTCACTGCAGCACCCACAGACATGACACGGGGCCCTGGTCCACACTTAGTCACCAGCAGAGTGAAAGCCTGCAGATGAATGAGCCCCTTCACAAGAAAACAGGCTGACCGCATTACAAGAGAAAAATAAACTGAATGTATTAAACATCTTGCTCTAAGCCAATGAGAATATTTTAGCCACATGGTTAATCAGTAAAGTTGGGGACATTTTCTGTTTGGTATTTTACAAACCCCAGTAACATATAGTGCTTTGAAAGAGTCTCCTAAAAACATGTTGTGCCACTATTGCCATTTAAAATAACTTTCTTAAGTCTTTTGCATGCTTTTAGGGGTTTTGTTCTGCTTTCATCATTAGCCCTTTTTAAAGCACATATAGGCAGCTAAGCAGCACCTATATGACCTTCTGCTGTGTTCTAAATCATTGTCTTCTTCACAGCAAGAATGGGCTTCACCTTAAGGTCAAAACTTTATTCTGACATTCTACTAAATCATTTTTTGGTCAAAAAGATGGAAAAAAGTCTAAGACATCCTTGGACTATTTCCTAAACATTGTTATGTTTGTTATTTTTCTCTTTATCTTAAATTAAGGATGAAAAAAGACACAAGCTTTTAAAAAAAAAAGCTTGATTCTTGTCTTATCAATCCAGAGAGCATTTTCCCATAAGTAGCTATCAATGTGTTTCTATTGACCCCCCTGGATGAGACATTAAAAATGTTTGTTTTGTTGTTTTTTTACCATTTGTGGATAAATCCTCACAGTTTGGTCAATGAAATGGGTTTTATTAAAGTTCACAGCCTGGGTGTGAATTACAGAGTCATTTTCTGGACTTTCTCTCGCTTTTAGAGACGATTTAGTCTACTTTATTTTTTCAAACAGGTTATATCAAACTTATTTCTTAATTTAACTTATTAAGTGGAATCATGCTCCCTTAGAAAGTGTCATAATTTATTCATAAATTAAGGTTTTCTGCACAGGGCAAGGTTAGTTTGAGTTTCTTTTTTCCCCTAACAACGAAATATGTATGTAATTATGATATAAAACTAGAATAAAACAGTAAGGGAATCATCCTTGTTCAGTAAAATAAGGAAGCAAATATTGTCATCACCAGGGCATTGCAATCCAGACATTGCCTAGCAGAGAGACGGAGAAGCATCCAAAAACACGAGTGTTCGCCCTCATAAGCATCCTTAATCTGCACTATGAGAGGAGAGCGGTACTTGGCAGCTGACATTGCCGGCCATCTCTCAAAGACTGGCTCCAGGGCTTGTAGTCCTACTGACTGCCAGGTTCTGAGTCCATTCTAAGAGCCATAGCAGTATCTTCAAGAGCAGCAGAGATGGAGCAGTGGCTGTCGGGTCTGGATGGAGGCACACACACAATATCTCCCCTCTTCAGAGGAAATATTTAAATTTCTCTGCGCTTTTATATCATGACAGCCAACAGTAGATCCTCCTGTACCCTTCAACATTTTCAAGCTTGGAAATGTGTCTAAACCATAAAAATAGATCCTGTTAGTGGCTTTTTTTCTGTCTGCTAAAACATTACTCTTTGGGCAAATTATCTTTTTAGAGATTTAAAATGTTTAAATGTACATTGATAATCAGGGTGTTTGCAGATTCTTTAACCCTGTCTCTAGAATACAAGCTGATTTCATCAGTGAGTAAAACCTGAAGGAGAATCTTTAATTTCCTGTAACACATCACAGGAAAAATCATTTACCGGTAAACTCTATCGCTACCTATTGCTATCTAAACTAGTTGTTTCCCTGTTTTGAGCTTCAAAACCCCAAAAAGTATTTGTAGAGATGCTTGGTCAGTATGTATTTCTATTTAAGAAATACAAAAATGCATAAAAATAACAAAAAATGGAAAAGAAACCAATTAAGAAAACACAGAATAACATAAATAAAAGTGGAAATGAAAACTTTAAAAAGAAACTCAAAAAGTCCAAATGTTAGAAATGTATTGAACCATTGGATGGTTTCAGCTGAACTACATGCAGGAATATTTGTTGCATTTCAACTTTGATATAAAACGGTTTAAAATAGTACGCAGTTAAACTGAGATGTTTTCATTGAAGATTTGGGATTATTACTAATCATCACAACACCATAAAAAATCTCTCCGCAGCCCTCTCTTATATTTTATTTTAGTAGCATTTAAGAAGAGGATCTCATGAGCCCATCCTCCTTATTTGGTATATCAAGTAAGATAAGAGATCCATTTTTGTTATCAGCTGCTATTAACAGTACACACAGAACTAAAAATTAGATTTCTAAGAATACATCGAAATGCCTTCATCTTCATGTCCAACATTAAAGTTTGATTAGTAAAGGCGTCTTCAGCATAGTGTTCTTTTGTTTCTTAACATCTAATCCTACCAGCAATCCAGCCAGAAGTCATTAACAAATAAAATCCCTAACTGCTTCAAAGAAGCTAATTAATCTCTGAGGCACCGTGTTCACTGAGACTAGAACTCTTAAATTATTTCTTCCTGCATAACATATAAAACTTCCCCGTAGATGATCCAGTGGAGGGGCTGATCTCTCACAGCCTCTCTCTGTCTCTGCGCTGAATCATGGACAAATTAATGGGAGTTGTGTGAACAGCCCTCAGGGGCTTCTAGAGTGCCCCCCCTCCTCCTCCTCCATCATCCCTTAGTCAACTATGTACTGTAGATGATAGACTCTTGTAAAATTCTCACGACTGACCCTCTCATTTCCTCCTCTGTCTCCTTCCAGCCTCTTTTTCTCTTTAAGTGCCTGTCTGCTTGTCTTCTCTCTGCTCCCTTCCTCTCCTGGGGGTATGGTCATGTTATCTTTTCACCGGAGTCCCTCTGCTGGCCTTTGGTGCATAATGTATAAAGCCGCCAGTGTGTGTTTTACACTCTGCCTGACATTATTAAGTTGTTTCAGGCATATCACTGCTTTTATCTCCACTACAGAGGTTAATCAGAGGGGATTTATACTGAAACGACCACCTCACTCAAACCGCTATGGCACCGGGCTTTTTTATGTTGTATTATATTGTTCTGTTTCACCTAAATTTGTCTCTGTGTATTTAAAAATGTTTGGGGAAAAATATTTGAAGTATTTTTTAGATTTTTGAACACCGTGTTATGGAAAGAATGTTCAATATTCAGTGGAAGGAACTGTGAGTACGAAGGCAGTCTGCTGTGTTGTGTGACATTTAGACAACATAATTGCATTTCCAATTTCTCCCTAAGGGTAATTACTGTAGTTGTTGCTTGGTGTGATTCGTTTTTAGAAATGTGACATATAAAATGTTTTTGGGAAATATGATACAGTAGTGCATCAAGCTGTGTATATAGATCGACTTTATTCTTTCTGAAGCAAAGATAGAACCGATTTATAAAAGACAGATTCTGTGTTTGTCTGTTTTTCCCCATTTATAAAAACATGTCTCGTTATCCATTTGCTTTATGTTTATGTCTACTTTCCTTCTCAGGCAGCACTGGCATCAATTTAGGAGATTCAACAGCAGACGTATAAAGAACTAGCAAGTCATTTCTGATTTGATATATATTGAACATAGGCAATGAAACCAAACGCCTTTTGCCATACTTTCCAGAACCAACCTCATCGTTCTTATGTTTTAGCTGAAATCTAACAGCTGACCTATTTCACATTGCTGCCAGCAGCAATGTGTACCTCCATTTTTTAGCTCCAAATGCATTTAGAGAAGATTCTATAAAAGAGGTTAAACACAAATACAAATGCATGTTTTTTGTTGAAATCCATGCTATTTACGAGAAGAAAATATCTCCTAAGGAACTCCTAGGTCTGCAACCGGCGGCTCCAGAGCCACATGTAGCTCTTTGGACCCTTTCCATTGGCTCTTTATAGTGGTTAAACTATATAAGAATAGCTAAATAATTTATTATAATACATAGCAGTATTAAAAGTGTCAGTGTTTATTATAACACAGAAAAGAATGACATTAAAAAACCAGAAATATGCTTTAAGAGCCATTTTTCTTTGAATCAGCATGGAAATTATGTGTTTTAATATTGTTTTAAAAGCTAAAAATAGATAAATTGTTCGTTGTTTAAGATGGCAACTAATTTCCTATACATGATTATAATGAAAATAATAAATTGTTTTTTTTTTTGTTTTGTTTTTTTTTAAGTCATGTTAGATTTTGTTGCTCTAAACAATTTTTGCTTGTCAGACATTTTGATAAAAATGGCTTTTTGGATATGAAAAGTTGCAAATCCATGTCCTAAAGGGGCATTGAAAAAAAGAAAGAACTTTGTCATGCCCACTATATAATTTCTTTAATTTATTGTCTAACCATAGAACGGCATTGCTGCATAATTTGTCAGACATCACCTGTATAATGATGCAGAACAATTTGTTTTAGCAAATATTAGATCCTGTGGACTTTTTGGGTGGGGTAAATGCTCACTGGAAAGTATCTGAATGAATGAATAATTGAATGAATGAATGAATTAATTAATTAAGTCAATTTTATTGTCATTACAGTGTCACAAGAACAAAGCAACAAAATTCACTCTGCATTTAACCCATCCTCTTGGGGAGCTATGGGCTGCCATTGTGTGGTGCCTAAGGAGCAGTGTGGGGTTAAAGGGTCTTTGCTCAGAGACTCAGAACCTCTGGGAAACCAAGCACAATGCCACTAGGCCACCAATCCCCCTCTTGTTGTGTGCAAGACGTTAAAAAAAATGCTTCTTCTAATGTCCCTCTAGGGGCTCGCTAACCTAACTGTGTGTATAACTCAGTTAGCCAGGTCAACCTCAGGCGATCGTCCAGTTTCTTTTCCATATCCAGCAAGAATTATCTTCCATTCACCTCTGGATGTCATCTTCATTTCCAAGGATAACTAGAACGAAAAAAAGAAAATTTTTTCTAAAAGCAAGAGAAACCTTTTAAACCATTATCGAACACTATGGATGGATAGATTGTATGTCCGACGGTAAGTACAAAAAATTAATGCAAGACACTAAATTGGCAGTTTTATTATAAAACTGTATAGTAAATATATCTAAAAGTTTCAATGTGGTGAATATTGTTGGAAGTTTTTTAGTCAAAGGTTAGTTTAAAGTGTTTTGGAGATGACTTTACAAGAACTTTCCTTATTTGACTCACAACTATCCTGCAGATTACATTTTTGACTCACAATACCCTTCAAAGGCCCGTTTTTTGGATCTCGGTGAAAATCCCAAATATATGCAGCTTTGCCAGAAACTCAGCTAAGCTGCACAGAGCGTTTTTTTCCCAGAATGATCTGGTTTAAGTAACTTTCACAGCCTGGCAGATCCAGTTGCATGGTCACAGTGTCGCCAAACACGGGACCACAGAGGAATCAGTCTGTCCATGCTGATGGTTTTATTTGATCAGGTGAAGAGATTTTAATTTAACCACTACTGAGTCAGTCGTGCTGAACATCGATTGTAAATGTTTCTGACATGGTATTTAATCCTCACACTGGCTTCACTATCAGGGTTGTTTTATTTCCCAAATGACTGTTTGGATGTCAGCTTAAGAGTATTAGTGGCTTTGAACAATTGCAATCAATCTTGTTATGCCCACAAGTTATGTTGAATTCAGGTTTTTTTCTTATCAAAGTCACCCTTATTCCTTCCCTATGTCATTTCTTATCACCGGCTACTAGTACTTCATTAGAATTTTTTATTTTCATTATTTAGCTTTAATTATATAGCTTATTTATATATAAATATACCAAAATCCTAACAACATTATGAACAAAAAGTACTGGCTCCTTATAATATGCTAGTCCAGCTGGACGGACTTTGATCCCAACATAGCTTTAACTCACCATAGTGCAATGGAAACGTTGTGAAGGTTATGTGACTTATTTCCAATCAATGTCACCATTGGAGTCATCTGATATTATATCCATGAACGGATTTGTAATGTTGTGTCACCATTTAAAGATCTTTTAAATTTGATCAAATTTGATGTTGGAGATCGGCCTGTTTTCCAGTGTAGTCCTGTTTCTCTGACTGTGACTGGCTGGATGTGCTCTCTTCATCCTGTGGCATGGGAGCTGGCTCGGAGCTCGTCTGTCTGGCTGTGTGTTTCCTGGATGGGGTCGCCCTTTTTAGTTGCCTTTTGTATATCTGCTTCTGTCTCATTGAACCCCAGTCGGCCTCTGCAGATGGCCGCTCACACTGAGCCTGGTTCTGCTGGAGGTTTCTTCCTGTTAGATGGAAGTTTTTCCTCCCCACTGTCGCTACAAGCATGCTTAGTGTGAGGGATTGCATTCGAGTCAGTGAGTCGATGCAATCAACTGGTTTTCCGTAGATAGAAAACTTTGAATCAATTTGACTGGATGATCTGGTTGAACTGTAAAGTGCCTTGAGATGGCGTGTGTTGTGAATTGGTGCTATATAGATAAACTGAATTTAATTTAATCAGTTCAGCTTAGTTCATTCATTAATCATAAAAGCCCAAAAATGTTAAGCAATTCCTGTCCTTGGCTTTGTACCTGTAGAGGTTTTTCAACATTCTGGTTTGAGATTATATGATTACATGGAGAAAGAAAATCACTAAAGTAAATTTAAAAATTCCTCTGGGGAAAAGACATCTCAACCAGTTCACCTGCATGAATTTGAAAAATTTATTTGTCTGTACAAAATGTAGTTGATGCCATCATGCTGAAGCATTTATGGAGTTTATTGACCATTCTTTGCATTTCTTGATGCACTAAAAGATCAGACAGTGCAGTCTCAGAGCTCCAAAATGGATCTTGAATGCAGGGAACAACATCTAGGGAATAATAGTCCTGTTTCTATGTTTGGCATTGTCTTTGGTTTTTCTGATGAAGCCATCATTCTTGTGGAAGCTTATGATCCTTGATTCTGATCCTTTCCTCATGCACCGGGGTTATCGTCTTGGTTTCCACCTTTTCAAGCCTAATGAGGACTCTCTGCTTGAGCCCTGCTTTGCTGCTGGAAGCCCACGGCGAGGCCTTGCGTCTCTCATCCACTCTGGGGGAGCGTGGGGTGAGCTAAGGGAAAGGCAGATCAATAGCGGTATCTCTGTCACTGTGTCTCTGTCTCGTGCTCCTTCATCCCCCCTTTGTTCTTCTCTCTGACATCAAAGGTATTCTTTATGGCGATGATGGCCTGCATGTTGTAGTCTGGCTGCCTTATCTGACAGAAAAGACCCCCGTTGTTGGGGCAGAAAGATGGACTAATCCACGTGTCGCATGGCCTGCAGGGCCATCTGGTCACGACACAACAAAAGGTTGGTTCGGGTTAGAGGCGTAGAAGGGCGGGAGTGTTTAACAGCACTTTTCTTTTTTTTTTTTGTCTTTCATTTCTGTCACGGGTCAAAATAGCATCTGTTACCCCAAACAAAAGGCGAGACAACAGAGCAAAGTGTTAAAAGTCCCCGACACATCTTCTTTATTTAATTCTTTTGTGGTTTCGATCTGGCGGCCGGTGACAGTCAAAGATTTCGGATTGAGAGGGATGTTATATATCACACAGAGAACAAACAAGGGAGAAATATGTCTCGCCGTTAGGAATCTGGCTTTTTTTTTTTTTTTTTTTCTGGAATTTTAAAATCCCCCAGAGGCAGCATTTCTACCAAATGAATAGATATCCATTTTCAAAAGCTTCATGCCTGGCAGTAGCCGAGGGATGGGGAGAAGGAAGACTCGGTTGCAAGGTGGAAATGGAGGTGGGGGGTTTGTCGAGGCAGAGGGCAGACACTATTAAAACCGGAGAGAATGAATTGTTAAATACCTCTATAAAGAAATATAAGGCATGGCCCAGTTTTTATGCAGGCTGGGCGGCTCTGCAGGCAGGTGATAAGGTGGTGAAGGTGGATGGTTGAGGTGTGTGTGTGTGTTTTAGAGAGGAATCAGGCAATGGAGTTCATAGATGACCGACACACACACACCCATCACAGCTGCCTAAGGGTTCGGACTCCACATTTCCACTGATTAACTAACGCAAAATCTGCCGAAACATATGGAGAATGTTATGGAAGCCCTTAAAATCCAATCAGGAATGGATCTGGATTCTTTTGTCATTATTTCCCCTTCAGGGCTATAAGTGTTAAACAATAAATTATACACTTGGGCTTTTTTTTTTTTTTTTCTGCTTCGTGGCACACTGGCGAGCGTGCTATCACCCCCTGCCGACATGCGCTACCTTCTAGGTCAAGCAGCAGCGGAGAAAATTTCCCTGCTGACATTTTGTGTTTCTGGCACAATATTGACTTCAGTGGAAAGACAGCAGGAGGATTGCTGATGACATTCCACATTACCTTGGAGAAAGGTGTTGAACTGTTTATATGCTTCAAACAGAGAGGGAGGGGAAATGTGCTGGAAATGCCTGGAAGATTCTTAGGATTATTAGAAAGTTTTGGGACTACAATAATATTTAAGGATATAGACAGGCATGTGTCACAGAGCTTTGTGTAGCTAGAGGGGAGGAGGCAGCGTTCATAACTCAGCTCCTAAATTGAGATGACAAGGCAGAAAACTGCATCAGAAAAAACAGCTAGTCCAGAGATACAGATTATAATATCAACAAACTAAATTGTTGTGTATGTATTTTAATAGATGGATTTGCAAGCATGGGCGGCTCTTTATGCTTGACTCAAACTGTTAAAACCCTTATTTTTAGCTGCTTTTAACCTTTTAGCTTTAAGCTTTTTTGTAAACATATCTCCTAACATTTTTTAATTTGCCATTTTAAGCCAGTTTGTGTAGATTTGCTTTCAAAGAAAGGGGTTTAAAATATGCTTTTATCACATAAAGAAATATGGGAAAAGTAAAAGGGGGTAAATACTTTCTGTTGGTAATATAGGCCAGCCTGTGAAGAAAGGCCACTAAAAGTTTTATCATTTGAGTAAAGAGAAACGTTTTTTTTTTGTTTGTTTGTTTTTTTATGGAAATGTATGTTTGCATACACTTCTCCAATATTTAGATGAGCCATTTTTTATTCAATACAGATTATTAAATTGATACTACTTTTACATGGCTTTTTCATTTTTTGTCAAGCCTATCTCTGATATTCAGTCCTAAAGGTGTGTGAGAGATTTTAACTCTTAGCTTTGACATAAAAATAAAATTTAAATTGCTATGTTTTTAAATTGTCATACTAATAGGTATAAATATATTTTTTGCTCATAAATTGAAAAAATATATTTAAAACACAGATTAAAAGATTTCAGTTCTTTTATTTCTTGTTATTTTATTGAATTCTGCTCACATTAAAAAAAAAAAAAAACATAATTCTGTCCAAAAAAAAAAAAATTTTGAAAAAGTTAAATATTGGGAACTTATGGAAACACACTTTGATCAACTAATCAATTAAAAACCTCTTTACCCTTTAAACTTTAAACTACATTATTATGACACCACAATCATGGTGAGGGCAGCTGACAGGACATACATCCAGAACACAGTCATCGACACCTCCCGCAAGGAGGCTAAGAATCAAAGATCTTTGTCAAAAAAGATGTTTTGTTAGAGTGTTGTTAGGAAGTTGAGCAGAAAGAAAAAGTGTGGTAGGAAAAGGAATTGCAGGGATTGCAGTAAAGTAGTGAACTTATACTGTAGTCTGTACATTAGAGATCATTTCTACACATGGGCTAGAGAAGCATGAAGTTCAGAATATGGACATTCTGTACGGAAGTGAATTTTAGTTTAGTTTAGCTCAGGGGTCTTCAACCTTTTCAAAGCCAAGGAACCCCCAAACTGATTGCGAGATGGAGCGGGGACCCCCTAATTATATTTATTGTATGAAATTGTGTTATATCAAACTGGTCCTATAGTCACTCTATTACAGATGGAGTCATGTAACGAAAGTTATTTCTCCCTGGGATTATTAAAGTATTTCTGATTCTGATACCTGGTTGATGGGACAGGTGTTGTGAATGAAATGGTGCCCTGGTTTGAAAGAGCTCCTGTGTGTCGCTGAACGTGTTCATTGATGACTGAAAGACATCTTCTGCTTCCATTTATCTGTTTACTACAGTGTATTGAATTCATGTTAATGTGTATTTAAAGACATTTTAATTACTGCAAAAAATTGCAGGAGGGAATATAAAAAAAAGTAATCAACCAAAACTTTCGCGACCCCCATGCAGTACCTCCGCGGACCCCCTAGGGGTAGCGGTACCCCTGTTGAAGACCTCTGGTTTAGTTTATTTAAGTACCTGGAACCAAGTACCGGAAGTTGTTTGTGAGAGTGCACTTGTGCCTGTAAGGTTTATCCAAAGGGAAAAAGCTCAATACTGGTTGTGAAGAGCCAAAGACCCGCCCTCCCCCAGAGGACCAAGGTAAGCGCTGGGGGACCCCAAACCCCAGATTTTCACATAGGCAACTGAATGAAGCCACATGGACTATTACATTTGGAGTGTTGGCCTTAATGAATTACAAATGACAGAGAAGAGCACTCTGGTGCTTTGCCATTCAACACGTAATAACTACTACGGTAGCCCCAGTTTGTCATGAATGTAATAATCTCAACATCCTGCATGAGTTCAAATGTCCCATTAGGCGATGAGCTCACTTAAACAAAAACAGTAAATAGATTTATCTACAGTGGTTATTGCTTCTTTTACTCCTCCTTCACTCCAAACACATTTCCATATATAGGTAAACGTGCAGGACTTACAACTCTGTCACTTTTCAGCCACCGTAATCGACACAACATGGCTTCTTCTATTGAATGAACCATCTATTTAACACTATTAGAATGCTCATATTAGCTCTGCCAAGAAAAATCCATTACATTTTGGTGATGATCTACATTATAATCCAGATGGAGGATTTTTTAAAAGAATTCTTTAACATTATTTGGTGGAAAACAAGCAGGTTCCCACTAAACGAGAGAGTGGCAGCAGTGACTATTGAAAGCATCTGCATCAGACCAAAAAAATCCAAAATTACTTCACTGAAAACAAAAACACAGGAAAGGTGAGCCATGCCTAGCTCAAAGTCCTTATCTATTGATTGATCAAGAAAGCAGAGTGAATGAAGTAGGTGAGAGCAGAGCAAACACCAGAGGCTGCCTTATTTAAAAACACTTGAAAGGATTTTAGGGAAATGTTACCAAAGTATTAAGAGGAGCAATTCATTAAAATTTGGTAATGATCAAAATCATGTGCAAGTTTTACTGTAGGTATAGCTTTAAATCACAATATGGGGCAAAATTTGCTGCTTAGTGGATGTTTGCTTTCTCTGGGTGCTTTTCTAGTTTTTAAAGCTATTGTTATTAGACTTTGGGAGAATATTTATTCATGAAAGCAATACTTGATTTTTTTCTAATTAAAAAATTACATACTGCACCTTAAAGTAGAGGATAAATAAATATCATCAGCTGATATGAAGAGAACAAAAAATATATATCTTTATTGTCATTACAAGATGTAGTCCTTATATGACAGATGTGGTTCTGGCATTTAAAGGAATAAATATTTAACTACGAGTCTTAAAAAGCCCCAAAATGGTGTCAAAGATTAGCTTGTCTGGTTTTTAATTCTACATTTCTTTTCCAGTGCCTTCACCAAATATCTAAAATAGATCTCATGCATCACAGCTGCAGTGACTAAATAACTCCTGCTTGTTTTCTCCACCCTGAGGACGCCCAGAGGAATTGCTAAAAAAAATTGGTCAGAACTAATGGAGGAGAAAAAAACAGGTGTGGTGAGTAAATCAAACTGCTACAGCTGCAGTTTTTATAGTGAGCTCTCTTCTGAGAGAAGCTTAACTGAAAAAAGACACTAAAAAAAAACACATTCCTAAACGTGGCAACCCTAGAGCTTAGCTCACCTTGATGCTCATCGAGGGGAAAGCTGGCCGGCCGCTGCGTGGCAAGTGGCGGTGAAGGTCTGAGTGACTGAGGAGTGAGATCCTTGGCCGCATTTTTCTGCCACATTAGCTCCACTCCCAGGGTGGCACTCAACCCCAGGACAAGGGAAGAGAGCTGATGTGTGTGAATAAGATGAGCTACAATGAAAGAAGCTGCAAAGAGTGCAGAGAAACACAACTGTATGTTCATATAGATTCTGCTGTTTCCCCAATGCAACTACAGTATGATGATGATGATGGTGATGATGATGTGAAAATTATACTCTGTTACTCAGTGGGGGTTTCCTGGCTTCTATCATAGAACGTTAAGGGAGGCATATAGAGATCCCTGACATCAAAGGTAAGCGAGGAGGGAGAAGAACAGGTAGATTATAAAAAAACAGGTAAGGCTTAAAGATATAAGAGGGAAACGTTGAGAACTGACATAGAGAGGTGAAGAGGAGGAGGGAATGAGAGTGAGGAGGAAGGAACAAAGATCTGGGCTTCTTGCCAGGGTCTATTCCACCTTTGCTCTCCAGGTCTTCCTGAGCTGCCACCTTGTCTGCTCTCTGTAATGTCCTCAATGAAAGGGCCTTTAAGGAGGGATGGAGGACTTGCACTGGGTGACCGACACCAGCTGACACTGCCAAGCCAAGCACGGTTTCCTTCAGATTAATTAGATGTCATTTCCAGGTTTTTTCTTATTTGTATTTTATCTCTAATTCGCGATTTTAAGTATAACTTATTTATTCGTTTTGCTATTTCGTCTGACATAAATAAAGTTTTTCATTTTAAACAGTTTCTCCCTCTCTACCTGGTAGAGAAACATACACTTAGCAACAGACATTTCCTGTTAATACATTACAGAAACTTAACTGACACGGATGTTTTAATAATTTAGACACTTTAATCATTGATTAATGGCTGTTGTTCCAGGATTGAACATTTATGTTGTTAAAGATAAGCTTTGTGTCTGCACCTTAAAGCTCTATCTGTCTGGTTCTTTTTCCTGAAAAGAGATCAGTCAGGACAAACTCTTTAAATAACACTTCATAACTTATATGTATTAAATAACCAGAAATAAATAAATGTATTAAATAACCAGAATTGCAATCTTACTCAGATCAGAGAAATTGCTTAGAGCTTGAAGGCAGCTTCATACCAACTGGGCTCAGCTCTCAGGAAGTGGCCCCCAATTAACAGTTAAAGAGGCATTCATTACCAAATGTTTGCCACGTAAAGACTGAAGATTATAACTGTATATCCGGACAGAGGAACTGTCTTAATTAAATAAACTGTTGTGGAAAACATCAGTTCTGACACGCAACAGGCAACTAATATTAAGGTGCCATAAACTCACCCATCATCAATATTAGTTATCCTTACAATGTTTACAAAAATGTAAAATCTTTAAAGACAGGCAACATCTGAAAGCTGTTAACAGACAGGAGTGGAGTTAGAGAGAGGGCAGGTGGCCCCCCAGGTACCCCATCAGGTGATTAAAATTTTACACCACTGCACAGGAGAGAGCTGCAGTGACTAATATTCACAGTATCATGTCCTGGATGACACTATCTGCTCTTAACAAGCACTACCATGAGTTTTCCACCCTTTTTTAAAACCTTCTCTGCTTGTATGGTCAAAAAGCCTGGTAGAGACACACTGAAATCATGAACATCAAAATGCATCCATACTGTGTTGTCAGTATTCTGGCTGGGTCCTTGCTGGGGCTTGAAGTTCATCCAACTTGTTGTCTAAAGATCTCCTATAATGACTGACGGAAGAGATTACTTGAATTTCCTGCTCCTCTATCTTCTCCTTGCATCCTGAGTGCCTCCTTCTCAACTCAGCTGGTATATTTGCGAAAATAGTTAAAGCTTTTTTTGAGCTTTAGAGATGTTTCTTAGTTGCTACTGAGTGTAACAAAACAACTTTCTATGGTTGCTGTGATTACGCATCATAGCAAATTTCCAGAAAGGCTGGAATACTGGCAAAATCACTTCCAGATGCACAACACAACAGCAGAGATGAATAATATATATATATATATATATATATATATATATATATATA
>NW_015150541.1:613639-616721 GCF_000732505.1 Cyprinodon variegatus | reverse complement strand
GACACGGGCATCAGCAGCATTTAGAAACATAAATTGCAAATTATTAACAAATTTACTGTCCTTTATCCCCCACCCCACCAACTCACCCAGAAAAATCAGATTTAGTTTACTTCTACCAGAGTGCAGCCTTCTCCTGCAGTTCCTCCATCTTGATATCCCGATCCACATAACCAGCTACAAACTGACTTTCCCTCTTGTGCACTCAGTTGTACATAACATTTGATGGATTCCAGTGCATGTGTCTTAAATCTTTCACTTTACTTTGCTCTCCATCCACACCTGTGCTAAGTGTTCATCTAGTCAATTTAACCAACGTATAATACTAACATTTAATTGCTGCATGTGATGTATTAATTAAGAAAAAAGGCGAAAATACAGTATGGTGATGTTTACAGACAAACCTCCATCCTTAGAAACAATGTGTTCTAAGTATGGAAATCATTGATCTTTCATTAAACTATAAATGCATACAAAAATATGTTTTAGCATTAAGATTGTAAGAACAAAAAAAATCTTTAGAAACCGGATTACAACTCAGAGGCACAACTCGAAAATGTAACTGTTATTGTCCAATTTCTCCAATAGTGCACACTTGTAAACTGCAAACCTGGACCATTACATGCACTTCTACCAAGTACACACCAGAGGGATGTAGGATATAAATTATGGGACAGGGCCTGAGTTTCCTCCTGTTATAGGGCTACACAAATGCATCTTTTCACTCTCCTGCATGTGTTGTTTTTTACCCAGCTCTTATTCTTTCTCTCCTCCCTTCTTTACTTCTATGGCGACTCTGGCATGGCATACTATTACAATCTCTGTTACTGTTTTTTCAGCTTCAGGCGTATTTATCTTTACAATTCTGTGCAGTTACCTTTTTTGGCTCTTTATGGATGGAATGTAGTATACACTATTGAATTAAATTCTGCTTATTTATATAGGACCACTTCGCTACACATTTCATCTCAAGGCATTTACAGAGACAAATAAACCAGATCATACAGTCAGATTGGTTCAAAGTTTTCGAAGGAAAACCAGCTGATTGCATTGACTCAATTGCTCAAAGGCAATCGTCACACCAAGCATGCTTGTAGCAACAGTGGAGAGGAAAATAAAATATGATGTGGGTCCTCCCTTCACAGCTGGAATAGTTTTGACTCTTCTGAGAGGGCCATTCCCTAGGTGTAGGAGTGTGTGTAAGACTTTTTGACCGTTCTTCCAGAAGCACATTTGTCAGAACACAGACTGATGTTAGACTCTGAACTAACTCTGTTGGGGCTCAAATGGTAGAATCTCAAAAATCAAGACGCCTTGAGTCGATTATCTCATCTGCCCACCAGTAAAAAAGGGGGAAAAAGTGTTTATTTTACAGATCAAATCCACATGCTGTCCTCAGTAGTACAACGTATCACTGCGCTTTACCTCTCATCAGACAATCTCAGCTTTTTCCCCACGCTCGTTCCATTTCAGGCTGCTTTTATAGACTCCACGTTGCACTATGTACGTGCACTACTGGATGCTCTGTCGAAATCTTCTTGGAATTCACGTGTACTGGTCAAGGCCAGGAGTTAATCTGACCTGACAGGATGCCCTCTCAAAATCTCTTAACTTATGACCTGATTGCATGCGAGTTAGCCACTAGGAACCCTGTTTTTGCCAAGATTCGTACGTGACTTCCAGCATGTAGATACCCTGTCTACATGCTGCATTCTCTGTGGTGCCAAGGGAGCCTAAGGCCACAAATAAAACTAAATAAATGGTAAATGGCATGTACTGTACTTATATAGCGCCTTTATCCAAGTTAGGAGACTTGACCAAAGCGCTTTACACTACATTCATTCACCCATTCACGCACACACTCACGGTGGCAAGCTACATTGTAGCCACAGCTGCCCTGGGGCTCACTGACAGAAGCAGGGCTGCCGTACACTGGCGCCACCGGGCCCTCTGATCACCATCAGTAGACAATGCAGCTGAAGTGTCTTTCCCAAGGACACAACGACACTGAAAGTCGGAGTCAGGGCTTGACTCATCAACCCTTCGATTTCAGAGCAAACTCCTACATCCAACCCCACTGTCGCCACTGCCCATAAGGCAGTCGAATTGCTTCTATATTCGGCAAGCCAGCCAGAATTCTACATTCTACACTCATCCCAAAGGTTTTCAATCAGTGCAGGCAAATTAAGTTTAACCACACCAGAATCTGTCTTCCATGTGTTTGTAGACCTTGCTTTGTCCACTGGTGCACAGTCATGTTGGAAGAGGAAGGGGCCAGCTCCAAACTGTTCCCACAAAGTTGAGAATTGTACAAACTGTCTTGGTATGCTAAAGTATTTAGAATTTGTTTAATTGGAACTACTGTAAGGTACCAAGCTTCTGAAAAGACATACACCACAATCCCCCCTACATCAAACTTTACACTCAGCACAATGCAGTCAGAGAAGCACCGTTCTCCTGGGAACCGCCAAACTCAGACTCATTCATCAGATTTTCAGATGAGAAGCAGGATTTGTCACCCAATAGAACACATCTCCACTACACTTGAGTCCAGTAACAGCATGTTTTACCCCAGTGCAACCAACGCTTTACATTTTACTTGGTAATGTATAGCTGCTTTGCAGCTGCTTTACTATGGGAACCCATGTCATGAAGTCCTCTACGCACCGTTGTTGAGCTAATCTGAAGGCCACAGGACGTTTGGAGGTGTGTAGCAATCCACTCTGCAGAAATTTCGAAACATCTTCACACTTCACATGCCTCCGTATCCGCTGACGCCACTAAATCTGTTTACGTGGCCTACCTGAATTGCTGTCGTTTCCCAAAACTCTTTCATTGTCTTATGATACAGCTGAAAGATGACTGTGAATACTTAGGAGCGCAGAAATATCACGACTGGATTTGATGCACAGGTGGCTTCATATCATAGTTCCACACTGGAATTCACTGAGCTCCTGAGAGGAACCTACTGTATTCTTTCACAAATATTTGTTTTTGCCTGCATGTCTAAGTGCTTGATTATATTGACGAGTGGTGATGAAAGTAGTTGGAAAACCTGATTCCAATAATTTGGCTGGATGACTTT
>NW_015150541.1:610736-612538 GCF_000732505.1 Cyprinodon variegatus | reverse complement strand
AACACAATAGAAAATAGAGATAAAAAGTGTCTTCCTTTCTACTTTTTTGCCGTAGGAGTTTCGTTAAGGAAATAAAGTGATGAGAGATGAGATGTAAGTAAGAACACAGGTGTTAGTTAAAAATCCTAAAGTGTTCTGTGCTGAAATAATTAATCAAGCAAACTTTTCACCCCTCTCTCTCTGCTCTAGAAGAAGCTTCTAGCTGACTTTAGTGTCAGAGCAGCAATATGTGCTTGTGCATGCATACATACGCATGGACCCGCCGCCACCCACCACACCGCCGGCTGTGAGCACCTCAGCTTCCAGTTCTGACTGTGAGAGTATTTCACAGCTCTGATGAGGGTTATAATGTGCAATATGTTCACTAATTCATTCGCTCTCCTCGTCTTCTTGCTGCCCTAATCTCTCCCCCTCCCCCTTCCTCGCTCTGTACGTCTGTCGCTCTGGCATCTGTTGATGTCCTCTTAGCTACAGCGAGTAGCGATCAGTCCAAAAGGGCCCTCTGTGACGCCACTCTGTTGCCATCTCCCGGTGATGCATTTATGTTTTACAGTTGGCACACTGAAGCAGCTCTGGGCTAAGCCCTTAATTACGACCGGGATGAGGAGCGTGAAGGCTTTGGAGGGGTGTGAGTGAGAGACACATGCTTTGGCAACATCTGTTAAACAGAATTAGTGGGCGTCTGATGAGAAGCTTTGGGTTTGGACACAGGAACGGACCGGACGATTTGGAGGAATGAGTGGAAGAACATTTTTAATTCAAGCTGTAATTTGGAGATTTGGAGTTTGCAGACAGGAGTGAGAAGAACGAAAATATAATTTATGTTAGCTGGAAAAGAAGCAGAGAGATTGTGGATCAGCGAGTGGTGGATGAAGGACAAAATGAGAAGTGATGTGAATATCTTGTCCAAACCTGTTTCTGTTGCCCTTGAGTTAAGCCAGAGAGCAGACAATTATTCTGGGACAATACCCAGAATACTGTTTTATATCGAAATTATATTGGCCGCAAAACAAGCATGTTACCAAGTTTTATTTAAATTCTTCCAACTCGGTTTAACTTTGGTTACTCAGTCTAAACTGACTTATAAATGTTTAGGTTGCTTAAAATAAAATAAATCAACTCTTTAACCACAAAGAGTTGACTTAAAAACCTTAAAATAAAGCTATTTGAAGATGTTAATACTGATTAAAACAGAGCTTAGATTATCATAGAACATCTAGCTGTATTTGAAGTCAGGTTTTTTTCATGCATTTCCTCATGCTTTGGTAAGATTGTACATCTTGGGTAAAAATAAACAACACTGTCTCACCAACAAACTTTGTTTAACTTTTTTCCACACATTTTGCTGTGTCATGCTTTAACTAGGCTTTAAAGTCGTAGGAAAGTCATATTTGAAATTCAATTCATTCTGGTTTAAACATGTATATAAATGTATTCTTTATCAGACGATATTGTCCCAAAATATAGAAAATTTGTATCTAAAAAAAAAAATAAAAAATCCTGTCTTAAAATCTGTGTTTTTTTTTCCGTTATCTTATGCAGGCCAGTTAGTCATACGTCAGCTTGAACACCTAAATTCGTATCATATATCAACAATCATCTGTCAATCAAATTTTTTCAGTCATAGCATCTTGATTCATGAGTCACAGCTGATATACGTAACAGTTAAATAAGAAATAAGAATAATTTCCTTTTCCATTGAGTTCCGTCCCAGTGTTCACGGGGATGGACGTCTGTGTCTTCAGCAGGCGTAGAGCTAACAGAACTGGCAGCGTTGCGAGGCAAGGGCTCAAACATGTACG
>NW_015150541.1:601713-610190 GCF_000732505.1 Cyprinodon variegatus | reverse complement strand
TGTAAAGTCATGCGCCACCGGTTTCCTTACGACTTTAAACAGCAGCCTGGCATAATGTGATCACACTGAGGACATACATTTAAAATCTAGATTTTCATATTATTGTTTTCATACAACATGTTGTTAAGTACTAATACCAAATTATTGCAAATTAATATAGTTTTCACAACAAAAACACATGCAGATTTAAAGGTAATGAGAAGTTGTACATTCATGTCAGAACACAGAGCCTCTAAATTTATGGGCCTCTTTTTATAAATCTTTGCTTTCTCCATTTTACATATATCCTAACCTCATCAAGTGTAAATGTGTCCAGAGCAGTAGAGTAGATGGTTTTTTGTGAGACTTGATGGGAACAAGATTTGAATAATTTATGTTAAGTTTGAGGTTTGAACCTTCCCTACTATCCTCCTTATTGTGTATTTTGGTCTGACAGACTCATGTATTTGTTTCAAGTTGTTAACTTAATTACTGATTGGAATAAAGACATAGCGATGCTTCACATAAAGCACTTTCGCTTCTCTAGTGCATGACAGCAACAGAACAACATCAACTGTAAAAAGCAAGCAAAGCCTTTCTTTGGTTGAGAATGGATAAAAAATGTTCTTAGCCATTAAGAAGCTTCACCGAATGCATTTATTTATCATTTTCACACTACTAATAGAAAGATGTAGAGAGTAAGGCTAAAGCAAAATTCTGATTTTTTTTAAAATCAAAATTGCAATTGAGATTTTATTAGAATTTTCCTCTGCATTAAAGACAACCACATAAATGTTTTTCTCTTGGGGTTCATTGTTTTCACAACCTTAAATGCTTCATTGTCGTAGGACAACTGTCTACTTCTAGTTTGCATGGATCTGCTCTCCAGCTGCAATTCTCCTTCAATATTTTCTGAAGACTTACCTCTAATAAAGATCTTTTTTATTTTAATTGCTACTAAGGTGTTTAAATCTTGGAAAGAGTGGATTTTTCCCCCCAATTTCATTATGATCTGCTATTTGAAACCTCTCTGGCCTGACATGTTCAAGAAGAACAAAATATTTAAAAATTCAACCTTGGCAGTCAGTCAGCACCCATTAATGTTCAAAAGGAAATTAAGGCAGAAATTGTGTGTTTTTTTTCAGGATTTTGCCGATTCAATATTCCAGTTGGTGAGGGAGAAGTACCGATCGCTGGTGGGTGGCTGCAGCCCAGCACACGCTCGACACAAATCCCTAGCAGGCATCGTAATGACCCGAGGTATGGTAAATTTCATTGACTTTTATATATGACTTTGAATTATTGAAGCAGTGCAATATAGACAGAGTGACAGTGTGTGGTGGGGTGGGAGGGTGGGTAGTGGGTGAGGTGGGGGAGCGGAGAGAACAAGGGTAGGATGGAGGAGGAATTCTAGTTTGAGAGAGAAATTATGAAGGGAGCGTGGGAAGACAGACACAGTTTTCATTTCGCGGTGTTCCTTGAGAAGGCACCTTCTTGCTGAATTATTGACTATTCCGAGTCTCCGAGGAGAATGAGACATAGTAGAGATTGTCAGTCATCCCCAGTGCAGGCTGGACTCGTAGCGTCGAGAAAGCCTTGACAGCAGTTCCAGATGCCACAGTGGGAATCCTAACTAGATCAGCCTAATCTAAAACCTGACGGAGTGACACACTGCAGGGACAGCAAGGAGGAGGAGGAAGAAGTTTTACTCCTCTGCTCTGCTGCAGTAGCAAACAATCACATGGACATGTATCCACCCGTTGCATTCATGCATTTGAAAGGTAACTGCAGCTGTTATATGTACACCCCAGCATGAGTTCATGAGAAATTCTGATGTGTTTTTGGTTTATTTGTTCTTACTTTACTCTTCTTGAAGTTTTTGGAAGTCTGTTAATCTCAAGTAAATTGGGCTACGTTCACACTGCTGGCGTTGAAGCTCAATTACGACTATTTTGTGAAATCTTTTTTTTCGTTGCCTTTCACATTTCCAAATATAAGCGACGTCTATGCGATCGCCTGTGTGGACTGCATTCATAGAACGCAAGTGTCCCGCATGCGCAGTAGAGGATGTTCTGACGTCAACAAGCCAGTGTGCTCTATTTTTACGGAAGTAAACATGGATGGCAACGCTGGAGCACACCTAGCGATCTTTCCCAACCTTAAAAACTCAATGTTTTTAATATGGTTAAACACATATACTACTCTCCGCATTATCGTCCGCCATGGTTATTGTTTTTCTTACTGCTTCTGCATAGCAAGACGCAGAATCGTGACCTTTGTCGGGTATTAATGGCACACAGGTCGGATTCCGTAAAAGTTCAAAAAAATCCACTGTCCTTACAGGAGAAAATCCCCCTCCCCCCCTTAATGACTGACTTTCAGAATCATAGACAGGTTTCAGATATTACAGCCTAACAATGGAACCAATGTCCCACTCATCGGTTTCCATTTGCATGTTTCAAAGCAATACAAGGCCTTATCTATATAAAGACTCAAACTCACTGCGGATCCAGACATTTGAATTGAGAAAGCTTCCTGGAGAGGTGGCGAAACGTCTTCAAACCTTGGAAACCAAGTCCAGTGGATATTTTTTGAACTTTTACGGAATGACTATGACCTGGATAACTGAGAACCTTCATCAGCACACAGGTCTCATTTGAACAGATCAGATTCGTATCGGATTCAGGACCAAATAGCCAAGTGGCCTGGGTCACATTGGAAAAAATCGGATCTGAGTTGTTCAGACTGTCATGAAAAGATCTGATCCAGGTCGCATATGTGCAAAAAAATCAGATTTGGGTCACTTCAGGCTGCAGTGTGAACGTAGCCTTAGATGCACAGCACTGGTTTAAAGCACTTTTTTATATCTTTTTTCCCCCTCAACATTATGTCCTCAAAATAAGAATATTTAATTGGTAAATCATGAAAATGACAAATCAGAGGATTGCTGATTTTCATATGTCATCAGGAGAATGACGCCCAGTGTTCTTTAAAAACCTTTTCCTCCCATATTAAAGAGAAGACAGATTCCAACAAAAGTGAAACATTATTCCAATTGATGCATTTGGGTCACCTACTTTCCTTCACCACTACCTTCAATATCGCTAAATGATTGTATTTTACATTATAGGTATGTAGTAAACATCCCACGTGCATAATTCTGTAACCACAATGATGGTAACGCAGTGCACTACTAAAGCACTAAAGAAGTAGAAGGCTTTGGTTCAGTTCGGAGCTTAATGGGGAGATAGTGACCTCTGGATGACCTAAATAAATAATCTTTATTATTTAACAAATGAAAAAAGGACAAATGATCATTTTAACTGCAAAAACCGGTGCTCTGTCAGAACAGCATACGCTGTCAGATTGACATACTTTTAGTTTTTATCTAACCTAAATGAATTCGGTCACAATGTAAACCACAGCAAATGTTTTCTATGATTTTAAACATGAAAAAAATCTAACACATTTCAAATTCCTGCACACACATTTTTTTACTACTATAGTCACTTATTTTAAATTAATATTGAGTAACATGATTTCAGTTATAGAGGCTTCTTCCTTAATCATCCCAGAAACTTCAATCATGTTTGGCTGTTTCAACATCCAAGAAATAATAGTGTAATCAAAGTCGATTTTCTTTTTTAAAAGTTAAAATAAACATGTTTTTGCTGGTCGGTACACTGCTGCTAAAATTCAACGTGGGAGTAATTCTCTGTTGCGCATGTGTGTGCATGAGTATTAGAATGTATGCCGATCTGGCAGGGTATGCTGTTCTGACAAACACTAACCATGAAATATATTTGCGTTGAGTTTTTTTTCCATGAGGTGGGGGGGGTCAGCATCCCACTGCTAGGCTGCACTCATATTCTTTAAATTGTGCTTGTATCGTGTAAAATACACTCATTAAGTGTTATGAAAATAGGTAACCCCAATGCACCCACGGAGCATAATATGGGTTTTTATTGTTATCTTGAAGCCAATGAAAGAAAAAAAAACAAAGCTATAGAGCATATGAACCGGATTTATAAGCACTGTGACTGATTAACCTCCACAGAGACTAAAGTTAGCATTCTGCTACCTATTGGCTATTTTTTAAAGTTGTATCAAACTTAGGGTGACCAAACGTCCGTATTTCCCGGGACATATCCGTATTTCACGTCCTGTCCCGGGCGTCCCGGGTATTTTTTAGAAAGTGAGGAAATGTCCTGATTTTTTTAAATTACCTTCATTGGACCATTAAATTTACAGGCACTAGGGCACTAGGGCACTGCGCACAGCGCTGCGAGTGATGTAATCCCTAAGCCGTGTCAGTGCGGGCAGCCCTGTTCTTAATCAGAATATAGATAGCGTGGCTGTCAGTACGCCAACAACATGCAAAAGCGCAAATATATGTTTACCGACGATTTACAAAAGAGTTTCCCCGCTTTCAGACCGGGTCGAGACAAATGGGAGGCCTTGTGCACAGTGTGCAAAGCAGGCACATATGTCCCGGTGTCCAATGGAGGTGCAAGGAATCTGAAAAGCCACCTGGACACCGAAAGCAAAGATAGTCTATTGATATGTTTGTTCGTTTTTGGTACATTTTAAGTTATCTTTGCTACACAAGAGGTATTTTTTGTTAATTAGCTCATTTGTTAATTTTTTTTTCCAATAGCCTACAGAACAGATTTCTATCAAACCAATCATTCGTCTGTAATGCATTTGATTATCTCTAGTTAAATAGCTAAATTGCTTAAACTAATCAACACTGAACTGCATGGTTCTTCACTGAAAAGACATTCTTTAAGATTTTAAAGCTGTTTTTGGTACTAATACAGCATTAGACGAGCGTGAAACCCGAAATATTTCAAAATAGGCTTTATTTCAAAGGGAGCTTTTAAAACAAACTAATAGGGATACTAGTATTTTTACTACTTGTAAAAGCAAAAACGAAAAACGGTAAAATTATGAATAACCTTGTCTCAGCTGGATGTATCGTTACACCCCTAATTTTTATTATTCAGAAATGATTTTACATAAATACACACAGTTCTGACATGAACATTGCATTTGCACACAAACAGACACACACACCAACAGAGGAGTGTTATCTCTGAGCAGCTGCAGGCAGTGGGGCTATGGGGGGGTCAGTGAGAAGGGATCGGTATCTCTGCAGCCTTTGGAGTCTTTGGAGTGCTGGAGCTCATCAGTTTGGACTTTACTGAGATCGGCGCTCATCCCGAGCTAATCCAATCCCTCTCCTCTCCTCTGCCTCCCAGTAATTGCTTCTGTTTGTTTATTAATAGCAAATGTTATCTTCAAATATCCAGACCACAGGCTGCCAAGCATTCACAGCGAGGCGGCGGCTGCAGCAGCGGCGGTACGGCGGCCAGCGTCAAACACCGAAACTTGACAGAAAACTCTAGGGAGTCCTGTTGAGGCTTCCTGCCGCCTCCCGGTGCCCCCATGTGTCTCATTCCTCTGCTTTTAGCACAGCAACATGAATTAGGGTCCATCTTTGAACTGGAGGCACACAGCGAGCCCTCCCTTCTTCGTTCCTCCAAGATAGTGGAGCCCCAACCTGAGTGAGATTAGCCCCGCCATGAGACGGAGACTGCAAGACCAATGCCAAAATAAACTGAAAGCACATGGTGTCAGATAGTGTGAAAATCTAATTTTGAACTGATTGGAGATAACATTGGACATCTAGAGATGGTGAACAGTTCTCAGATGTGTTCAAAGACCTAAAAAACAGGAAAATCCGGATCATACGTATGAAACAGTGCTACAAGATACAAACATCCATTCCTGATTTGAATTTATTCACAGGGATGAGAGAACCTTTTTTAATTTTTTTTATTTCTTTATTGAGTGCACCGATGCAGGAGACAGCGAAGGAGGGGCACCACAGGAACTCAAAGTGAGATGAGAGTAGAGGTTTTCAAACAAGTTGATTTCAAATGACAGTTAAGTCTTGGTTCTTGGTCGGCGTATCCGTTTTCAAATGGGGATTTTTCTTCGCTCTTTATCTGGTTTTCCAGCCGTCGCAAACTGTAACGTTGAAGTAATCACATAAGGCAACGAAACAGCTTGTCAGAAAAGGAAAAAAATAAATAAAAAGATGTGCAGAGTGTTGCAGCAGAGAGAGAATCTCACAAAGCCCCTCTTATATGTTCAGAGCAGTTGCCTGTTTAGGCTAATAGAGATTCAACAGGGTGCCTCCTCTGCTGAGTCCAAGTCAGTTTTTAACCCTCCCTGCATTTTTTTAAGCTGTTCCCAAATTTCTTTCCCCAAAGATTCAGACGACAGGAGTCGGATGACATTCATTTTAATCAGGCAACATCTTGTGGTGAGACAACATGCAGAAGATGGGACTTAAGAAGCTCCGACTAAATGACATTTAAAGGAGCTGGCATATGAACGGCATATAAACGCTGACCTTCAGAGCTCCTTCCGACTCAGAAGAAAATGTTTTAATGTCTGCTTTATGGTTCTCAGAGATAATGGCTGGCTTATTAAGAAACATTTTTTTTTCCCCGCTGTTTTTGAGCCATGAAGAATAAAGGGATTGCAGTAATAGCTTCCCGGTGCCTGTCACCGGCAGCTGGCAGCTGCAATAATGGATCGTTGCAAAGCTCACGGTCATTTCGTTTATTTGGATTCTGCTTCACTTTTGGTGTTATTATTAATCCCTTACTTAAATAAATGGTTTCTTCTCCAGCTTATTTAAGTTTCTGCCTTGGAACTGTCACATAGATGCTATTAGCTTTGCATTTTTCTACTAAGGCAGGTGAGGCCTGTTGGGTTGTAGAAGTTGTTACTGGTTGGATGCCTCATCCACCTCGGTTTGCTTGAGTCCCAGGGCCTTAAAAAGGCTTTTATTTTGCAAATAAAAGATGTTAGTAGCATTATTTCTCATCTGTTGATGAACTGCTTAAGGACATGAAAAAAACATCTCTTAAGACTTACTTAAAAAATATATTTATGTAAAATTTAATGCTGCAATATCAAGAAACAATCACTTGCCAGTGTCAAGAGAATTTTATTTTTTATAAGACATAACAGTTTTGAAGAAATTAAATATTAAGTAACATTTAACATTAAGTAACATTTACTTAATTACATCCAAGTTATAAATTAGTTTTTTTATTTTTTTATGAATTAAAGTGTACTTGTTTTTCATTGGAACAAACAGCATTTTACTCAAAATTGAAGTAAATATTATATCCACTGTTATGAAGTAATTAAGTAGATATTAATTATGTTCTTGTGCTTGACATATTGATTTACTTTGTTGCATTATGTCAGATTACTAACTAATATTAGGTAATTATGGAAGAAAAATAGTCTCATTGGAATCTGCCTTTTTTTAACACCGAATTTTAAACACTGAATTTTTTTTAACAACAAATTTTATACACTGAATTTTTTTAGACATTGAATTCCTTACACTCAATTTTTATGTGCTAAAAATTCACCAGAAAAAAATTCAACTGCAAAAAATTCAGCTGCAAAAAATTCAGCCGCAAATGTGTTGACCTTTTGGTGAACTCAAGCCAAAGCAATCTACACTCGATAGAGTCGAGCAGCTTCTAGCCAATGAAACCAGATAAAAATTGAGTGTAAGGAATTCAATGTCTAAAAAAATTCAGTGTTTAAAATTCGGTATTAAAAAAATTCAGTGTTTAAAATTTGTTGTTAAAAAATTCAGTGTTTAAAATTCAGTGTTAAAAAAAATGCAGATTCCGATGAGAATGTTTTTCTTCCGTAGGTAATTGGCTGCTCGGTGCAGCAGTGGGTAGCACCGTTGCCTTGCAGCAAGAAGGTTCTTGGTTCAGTTCCCGGCCCAGGGTCTTTCTGCATGGAGTTTGCATGTTCTCCCTGAGCATGCGTGGGTTCTCTCCGGGTACTCCGGCTTCCTCCCACAGTCCAAAAACAAAACATGACTTTTAGGATAATTGGCTTCTCTAAATTCTCCTTAGGTGTGAGTGTGTGCGTGAATGGTTGTTTGTCTCTATGTTGCCCTGTGATGGACTGGTGACCTTTCCAGGGTGTACCCCGCCTCTCACCCATTGACTGCTGGAGATAGACATCGTGTAAAGAAAATGGATGGGATTAGGTAATCATTGCTGGTCTTCTTTTGATAAATATTACCAAATAAATTGAACCAATAATCTATACATTTGATATACATTAAACTGTTTATTTTTCATTTTAAACAATTTAACAAAGAAGTAAATACCCCATTGTATTAGATTGCCCAATTTTCATGGGCCAGCCAGAAATTTGACAGTCTAATTGGAATCGTACTTTTCAAAAATGCAATGAAGAATTTACAACCCTCTGAAACAGAGTCAGAACAGAAACAGCCGCTTAAAGTTTGAGTAGTGGTGTAAAGATTATGTATGCCTCTATTTAAATGAAAGAAAAAAAACATGTACAAATATATAGCATTAATAGTAAAAGTGCATGGTTTTGACACATTTTAGCCTACTTCATGTTGCCATACAGGTTCT
>NW_015150541.1:590297-600135 GCF_000732505.1 Cyprinodon variegatus | reverse complement strand
TGAAAGACATCTTCTGCCTCCATTTATCTGTTTACTACAGTCTGTTAAATTCATGTTAATGTGGATTTAAAGACGTTTCCATTAGTGGAAAAAATTGCAGGTGGGAATATAAGAAAAAAAAAGCCTAATCAATAAAAAACCTTCGCGACCCCTCCATGCAGTACCTCCGTGGACCCCCTCAGGGCCGCAGACCCCCTGTTGAAGACTTGTGTTGTTGTGAGTAAAGCTTACAAAGATGATGACATATTTTCCTTGCTTTTAGAACATCTAAATGGGAGATGCTAAATATAAAATAATCTTTGTTTACATTACATCTGTTTCAGGGGACGGCTCAGCTGTCGTACCGCGCTCTAAAGGACAGATAGATTAAACAAATTACAGTCTGAATGATGCAAATTGTGAACAAATAAGCAGAAATGAATCCCTTAGACCACTCCAGAACAAAAATGGTTAGGATTTAGATGAGGGAAAATTAGGCCGCTCAGTCTGTAGGAAGGGAATTTTTTTTTTTTTTTTTTGTGGCAAATAAAAAACAAACTAAGATAACTATAACAAATATATGGAACTAATCTACTATAGCTGTGACCTGTACCGGGCTTCTCGCCAATATCGGTATTTGATATTTTCCAAGTAAACCCTAAGTTCTGATTCATGCTTTTCAGATTAATTTCAAAGTTTTGTAGATTATTACAGAAAAAGCCTGGCCTGAAAACTATAAACCGAAAAAGAAAAAACACAACAACTGCAATAAACAAATAAAACAATAAAGACTGAGGGGATGGATTGCAAAAGCAGAAGATGTTAAAGTTGCAACACACAGACAGCCGTGTAGAGCAGTTGCACTTGTAAATGCACTCTGGGAGTGTTTTGGGTTTGATGTTTCATCTGTGAAGTTGTACTTATCTTATACAAGTCCCAATATTTCAGTTTAATTTGTCATAATCTGAGCTTTTAGCTCTCCGATAAAACAACTGCAATGTGATATTCAAAGGTTCTGAGATATTTTTCTGTTCTGTTTAGATTATTTTAATTGGATCTTGTAATTTGCTGATTAGTCCTCTACCATAAAGCAACAGTCTAAATCATTAGAATGAAAGGAGCTATCTTAAGATGAAATGTCAGTTAAGGGCTTTAAAAGGAACAACGCTATTATTATTTAGTAGTGCTTTAGTAGGGTATATTTATAAGATTTTCTTGTAGTTTTTTTGGGAGTGATATTTTGTTTTTCTGATCTTTTTTTTCAAATAGGTTGTACTAATAATGTAAATTAGTTGTATGATATAGCGTAATGTAGTTTAAGCCAAATTTAAAAGTTGTTTTTATTATAAAAAATAACCATTTTTATAAGCCACGGATAAAGCAAATCAGTGCACTATATTGAGAACTATGTCTATGTGTATTTCGACTTAAATATATATATATATATGTATATATACTGCTAATAACTTTTCTAATTATCAGCTTATTCTACTCATAAACTGAAACAATGGGAGCTGCTTTTGGAGGCATTTTTATTCATTATAAGGCATCTAGGAATTCTAGATTTATTTGAATCTAAGAACATTTCAGGTTTCCATTCATTTCTGAAGTTCTGCACTAATCGCACTATTGTGTGCCTGAAAACAACAGCAAAAAAAATGTGGCAAACCACAATCAAGTCTCAAGATAGGGGTAGGGTGGTGTTATATTTTTAAACTGAATCCTAGTTGGTTTGGCTTGCTTTTTTTCCCTTCAAAAATTCTTATCCTGATTTAAAATCTATATTCTATATATTTTTTAGGTTATATTTGTCTGGCATAGAAATGATACATGTCATAATGACATAAAGTTAGAAGCAGAAGAAATCTGTTAGGGGTGAAATACTCTCTGTAAAGGACAGCTGTGTTGTTTGCATATCATCTAGCAAAAAGAGAGAGTTTTGGAAAGAAATTTTAAGAAAAATTAAATAAATGCAAGATAATTTCAGACAGAATTGGAGAAGTAGTACCCTTGAACCTCACAGGAAAAAAATGGGTTCTTCAGTAACTCTAGGCCTTAACAATTCACCTCTACATAAAGTCTGATATTAATTATTAATTTGTCTAAATATTCAGCACGATTTCTTTATTAAACATTTTTAGCAACGCTTTGTTGCATTGGTTTGTTCAACCCACCTTCATGAACAGGCAAGATTATGAGTTCATTCATTAAATGTTATAATTACGATAGCAGCTCTGCATGTGAGAAAGAGCAATTTCTTTTTGAGTGCCTCATATCTATTTAGAGTTATGAAAAATGAGAGAACTGTAGAAACTGTGGCAGGGAACGTAAAGACATCTTTATTTGACTGCAGTATTAAAAGATTAGGAAGAAGTTGATCCGGCGTCGCTCCACAACAGTATGTGACAAATTAAAGAGGAGTTTGGGGATAAAGAACAATGCAATGAACGCCGCAGTTTCTTTGTCTGACTTTTTTATTTTAAGTTCTGACAATGTTAGTTGTTTCGGAGGAAATTCAATGAGGTGCGCATATAGTTGGTTTTATTCCGATCTTTCCTGGTGGACATATTTATATATTAATTGAATTAGGATTCTAAAATCTAAACCCGAAAATTCAAAGTAGGGTAAGCGTGTGTGATGTAAAAGCCTGAACAAATGGCTGACAGTCTGCTGCAGCTCTGTGTAATGTAGTGTGATGCAGCCTGGTGGTAGGAGGCCAATTTGCCAACATGCAGACAGAGCGAGTTAAGTGGACCAGGGTTTCAGTTTGGCTGTAACGTAACATTAAGCAGAGGCACAGAGGAAATGCATGTGCCCGGCCTGTTTGATTAATGTGTTGACTCCCACCCTGATGAAAGAAGAAAAAATACAAACAGCTAGTTCAGCAAAACTGGATCCAACTCTGGTTGTCCTTACAGCCACTTTTGGGTCATTATAGCCCTGGAGCGCTTTCATTATCAGAAAGTCTGAATGTTAAAGCCTTGTAAAGGTTTTATTAGCAAATATCCACATTGTATAACCTTGTGGAGAGGCTTGAAGTTGAGGTAGGTTGTTAAAACAATATCTCATCCTTTGAGCATCTCATGGGTCAATGTTATATGTATGAAACACCTGTAAGCGTTCAAAGAATCAGTAGCAACTGTGGAGGAGCTGTAGATATCCGCTGCACATGTGGAAGGATGTGTTTTTATAAAAAGAAAGAAATTAATGAAGGAAACAGCAAACATGTGAAGGAATGTGCTCTAAAAAAATGAGACGACCATTTAACCTTTAATTCAAACACTGAAATGCTTAAAACCTTTTTACTATGAAACCTACCTGGCAGTAGCCCAGATAGATATGTGTGGAACTGAGGGGAGTTTTGCGTTATCATTCTGGGATGGCTGCTGTTCAGTCTGTCCTTTAAAATGAGGGATGTTTAGTATAATACTTCGAGCTGATTGGGTGACGTGCCAGCTTGTACCTACCTTCCATAATAGGCTTTCAGCCAGAGTAACTTTTTCCAAATCCTGAGGGAAGGAAAGCACAGACATATTTCTGCTCCTTTTTTAAAATGAGAAAATGTCGCTATTTTAGCTCCATTTCACTATAGACAGGTGAGTCCTCCAGCGTAGGACTCACCTGTTTGTAATGCCCCGTCAAGGCCCTTCTGACTGTCGTCATTCCTACATGTCCCGCCCCAAAAAACACGGCTGGCATGTCGTTAGTCGCTGGTTGTTAGGAGACGGAAGTATTAGCGGGAGGCATTTAAGATGGATTTGTTGTGAGACTGAAAACTCAGATCTCGCGACAATCCAGCTTGCAGCGTAAGGTTATATGAAACTATCTTTTGTGTGCAACCTACAGCAGTAGCAGCTTTACGCTATGGCAATACCCTTTATATTAAGAGACATTGGCAATATGCGTTCTTGAGTGTGCTCGTGAACTCGTGAAACGTCATCAGCCTCAGCCCGAGCACTGTTCCAATTGCCAAGAACGCAAGATCGAGAACGCACCAAATCCCCGTTCTTGAGATTGAAAGCTGTCCCAGCATGCACTGCAGTAGCAGCAGCTTCAATGGAGCGCTCCATTGAAAGGTAAAAGTTCTCTTTCTGGTGCTTTAATAAAAGTACGTTTTAAGATCATTTGAGGCGAGAATATAATACTTTAAAGCGTAACTATATGGCCCATTTACTGATTTAATGCGTAATAAAAAAAAACATTTCCCAAGTTGAGAGGACCACAGCAACCAGCAGAGCTCCAAAGCTACAGGCAGCCAGCGCTAACCGCAGCCCTTTTGCGGCAGCCCTCTCTCTGCATAGCCGTGTGTGAAGGACTGCTGGCTCTGATGGTGATTTTTTTTTTTGTTTTATTTGGCAAAATGTTCATTTGATTTGTGTTTATCCGACTGTGTCCATCATTATTCCCCCATTGAATAAAAAAAGTCAGGATTTATTATTACAAAGAGACTATTAATAACAGGAGGTGAACTGCAGCTCTATAAGAGCCAAGCGTGTGGTGACGTCAGGTGTACAGTTCTGTTCCAATTGACCCATATCTATGCTGCATGCTTGCGTTCTCGCCAAGTCCAGACTTTTCTGTGTTCTTGTCAAGACCAAACTTGACAAGAACGCGAGTCTGGACTCACGTTCTCGTGAATTGAGAAACAGCCATTGATGCTTCTTAGAGTATATGGAATGGAAGCCGGAGAGTCTCTGTGGAGACTCCACATGAAAAGGTCTAACTGCTCTAATCGGCTACAAACTTTCAAGTGTTTTATTCTTTCCCTGCATCTAACTTGGCACACTTTAGCTAATCACTTACAACTACAGTGGTGGATTTCAAACCTTTCTTTCTCTTTTATTTACATTTTACACAAACATTTTCTCTTCTTCCATGGCAACCGGTACAGTGAACTGCAGCTGGAAAGTTACATTACCTATTTTCTTGCTCCTGTGTTGGAGACATATTTTTATTCCTACAACACATGCTTGCAATGTGAAATTCACATTTAGTTGGCATAAATATTACCATGACTGTTACGGCTGTTGTAGCTACGTATTGTTTAATATTTAGCTTTAGACATCTTCCTCAGCTCACTGTGGAAATGGGTCAAATCTAAACAAAAATATCTGGCAATAGTTAAAAATGTATATTTGCAGACAGTTTTCTTCCAGTATCATTTAGGTTTAGCTGTACTACAAAGTATTACTAGTAAAAAGAAAATAATTTCTAGGTGTGTGTAGCTGATTGTCATGATGTTCTTAAGAGATCTGACCCACATGCAGTAAACCACTCAGAGAACCAGGGTCAAAGTTTAACAGGTTTATTGAGAAGATCAACGGGGTTGGATTCGGGAAACTCAGTGTACTGGTGAACCGGAAGTTAGTGGAGAAAACTTTCTTCCCAGAATCCAGTCGGTGTGGGTTTATCCAGAGGTAAGGGGCTCATTGGAGGGCGGACAGGTTTTGACTTGGTTGGATACTGAGGAGCAATGGAGCGGACTGTCACTTGGAATTCCAGGAGAACTTGAACGGAACGTGTGGAGGTTAATCCCCTGCTCAGTGTGACACTCAAACAATCCTTCCAGAGGAAGAAGGCCAAACATCCAGCTTGCGGGATGGCTTCCTGCCGAAAGGCAAAGGCAAAAAACAATGTTAGGCTCAGTGAAACTTAGACTCAGCTAATCTCAGCTTGGCTAGAGTACCCAAAACTGGCAAACACTCTGGCGTCAAGGTAGTGACAGTCCACTGCTCAAATACTCCTCAGTGATGAGCCAACCAGCCGCAGGTGTTCAGGAGGACCAACGAGGACAGGGCACCACCTGGTGGTGGAGGGAGAGAAAAACACAAAACACAACCCACACAAACTGGATTCCTAACACTGATAAAGAAAAGAACTAAACGACTAGTAGCTCTAATTGTATGAAAAGTGCAGTTGCTTTCTACACACCCAAAAACATTAGGGAAAAGCGCATTGTGCACAGGTGCTGACACTCATGACAAATGAAAGGTGAAGTTCTGTAGACCAGTTGTGTCATACAGATCTCAGAATTTAGGCTTAAACTGGGTAAACTGGGAAGTCTGCCCTCAGAAGAGCCTGGATATCAGAGTTCATCTTTTCACTGCAACTACCACAACTTCAGCTGTCTGACCCCATGGGTATGGTCCTACTGTCTGTTCATTTCTGATTGGGAAATGGCAATGTTACGACACCTCTTTCATTATTTTTGAACTCCACTTAGGTACTGCCACGATCAGGAGCAGCAATCAAAACAGTGTGATGAGGTAAAGCATTTGTGCGCCTGGCAGGAACAAAAAAAACAACAAAAAAAACTCTTCAGTACTGTGTGATATCAGAGAGTTAGTTTATCTCTTGAGTATTTCGTTTTTGTCTTCTCATTAAAGGTTTCTGACAGTCCAGTTGCCATAGTGAGCGGTTCCAGGTCTAAGTCTGTGATGTGCATGCTTTTTGACAGAGCTGCTATCCTCGGGTGTGACATCTCTGAATCACCAGCGATCAACAGATGTATTTGTGTGTGAAGAGCGCTTCAGGCCTTCGACTTTACTCCACCTTGTTCCTTCTGAGCACCCCCCGCCCTCTTTTTTTTATTTCTTTGATGCAGCTGATTATTCTTCTTTTTAAAACGGCGCACCGCCCGTGGGGCTCTGTCCCTTCCTCTCTCTGTCTCTGTCTTTCATTTATCTCTCCTCCTCCTCCTCCTCCTCCTCCTCCTCTCCTCTCTCCTGCAAACTGGAGGCAACCTCAGTGCCAATTTCATGGCAGGCTAGCGAGCAGCACAGCAGAAATTATCCACTGCAAAATTGATCTAAACAATCGCAAAGTGGAACGGCAAGGAAAAGCAGAAGAATGAAATTGGGAGAGTCTGTTACCTTTTTAAACTCGCTTTATCAACAGCGGGGGATAGGGGTGTATTGCTTACAGGGAATGCTAATATCTGAACTCATGATTTGCAGAGATTTGTGCCATAAGAGGCTTAATTCTCTTAAATGTTATTGTTGCTTGCATGTCCGTGCATGCGGTGTAACCTACTTATGGTATACTCTACATTCTGTACACCCACACATACTTTACAGACAAATATATAATGTTAAAATACGCAACTTGATTGCATAAAAAAATTATCAATAGACACATTGATTATGCTTAAAGGGGATGGAAATGTCTTTTAAGCCAGGAAGATGCTCACTCTCCAGTGAGCATCTTGCCCCATCAGCAAGTTAGATCTGGTCCACTGTACAGAAGAGTCACCTTATTTAAAGGTCTGGTTCTTTCTGTCATAAACTACATCTTATAAAATTACTTTAATCACACAGTACATCCACAGACTTAAAATAAAAACCTTAAAAGCACAGCCTTCATCTGAATTTAGTCCCTTTCTCTCAGACACCAGCTGAATGATTGAGTCCACCTGTGTTTAGTTCTGTTAGCACCTACAAATGGGCAAAAACAAGTATCCTCATGAAGACTAAAAAACACAGCAGACTTATGGCTTCTTTTTATCTTCCTATTTGTATTTTAGTCTTTATCATATGTTTCGTTATTGAACATACCCTCAGCTCCCTGCTCTCCACCAGGTATTTCCCTTTTACTTAATAACCAACCTATATAGTTTCCAGTAATCAGCGCTCACCTAGGAACAGATGTTGGGTATTCTCAATCTCTGTCAGATCCAAATGTGTATTTGTGTCCAGACAGTGTTTTCCCGGTTTCCGCCTTTTTCTTTATAACTCCTACATCAGGCGTTGTTTCAAGGTATATTGTGTAATAATTACTGTAATCTAGAGGTTAACAAATCAAACCAGACTAAATGTGTGATTAAATGTATAATTTAGTCTGGCCTAGATGAATGAGACATCGGAAGTTTGTTGATGAGAACAACCCGTTGTTTTTCAAACAACTGTCTGTGCCTATTGGCCAACGCTCTGACCAATGAGCGCAACTGACTGTGATGTAGTAAGCGCAACAGAAAGCTGGTGGAGGAGTGTAAACAAACAGCCTGTTGGTAAAAAGGCGAATACGTCCTCCTCAAAAATGAATGAGCGTAGAGCCTCTTCCTGCTCACGTTTCAATGAAAACCCCAAGTCTAATCCTTCCAAAATGATTGCAAAGCTGAGTCAAAATTCTCCCTCAGGTAAAAATTATATTGGCCATGTTCAGTCATGTTCTTTGTTGGACGATGATGGACGCTAGTTTTCCAGGACAGGGAGGGGCTGATGCTCACAATTCAAGAGGTTTAACCTGCAAGCATGAATCCACATACCACTTGAGGCATAAATTTAATAAAATAGTGTTATTAAAAGGTAGTTAAGCTCAACAACTTTACCATGTATGATATAGGCACCTTAAATCCACATTTGTCATATGTTTTGATCCATAAGCACCAGAAATCATAACACAGACAGCTTATTGATAAAGTTGTACATAAGTTTTGAGAAGGGTTAGATCCTAAAAGATCCTCAAGCTTTTAATGTCTCGCATAGGACTAATCAGGCACCTCTTTGGAAAATGGAGAAAATAGAGCATATTGCAAACCTACAAGAGCAAGACTGAGATAGCAGTACAGAGAGGATTGATTAGAAGCAGCCATCATAACTTTGGGGGAGCTGCACAGAGGTAATGACTATATATAATCTTAGATTCCCAATGATAATGCTTAAGCGAAGATTCAACCAGGAAGAGTATTCATTAAAGTTCACCTGGTCCACCTGCTGACACGCCTCTCTCAAGCTCCCGCCAATCGATGATGGTCACCCCGTCCTTCTGCTCTCCAAACGAACTTCCTCCACCTCCATTCCACCTTCCACCACACAGTCACTCTCAGTTCCTCTTCCAATGAGAAATATGCTGTTAATCCCCTAAGTTATTCATCCAAGCTCTCTTTATCACATCGCATCAAAGTCTGGGGCCTGTGTGTCAAATAACTGTTTTCATGTATGTCAATAACATCGTTCTCATCGCACTTTTCCCTACGTGAGTCTCTCTCTAGGTTGAAATAAATGTATCTTTCTACATGTTGCATTAAGAAAATTTACCCAAAATACAATTTAGAAAAAATGTACGCACTTAAAACCTTTGTTCATTGGAAGCTTGAAGGGCAGAGAAGAAAATGGGATTAGCAGGAATCGAAGACAAAGCAGCTGCAGTGAGGACCACAACCTCCAAATGTGGGACTGAGGCACCCTAAAAAACTTTTCTAGTTTTTAGAGTTAAATTTAAACCTGCTACATCTTTCCTTTCTTCTTCTCTCTTCTCTTCTCATGTGCACATTTATCAACTCAGCCGTTTTTTTCCTCCCCTTTCCTTCTTGGTCCTCTACATCAGTGGTGGTGTCAGAACTGTAACACCATAGTGCCATCTGGGCCAAGGCTGATAAAAGCTCATGTGCTGGTCCGGCGGTGCCTGCAGGTCTCCCAGAAGCTAGCGAAGCCTGACTTTCTAAAGAGATGGAATAGATTTGTGGCAGCCGGGGAAGAAATGGCCATGCAGCCTCCTGCTGATCTGTCACCCCTGCAACCCCCCTCTACATAACCTCTGTCCATCGGCTTGTCTGTCTTTTAAGTCTGCACTGGCCTAAAACCTGACCGAACAGAAGTCATTTTGTTGGAGGTGTAAACGTTAAACAGGGTTTCTGTTTAATCTTTCATTTCCCCAAAGCGTTTGTTTCAGGTTTTATCTTTTATTTGCTATTGCAGCGTAGCCGTCTTCTCCTCTTTGGTGTTTTCATATAAAATCTGCAGATGCTGCTTGCTTTCTTCAGGAAAACCAAATCACTTATCTTTTACACATTAAACCAAGAAATCACTGATAGCTGTTAATCTACCAAGAAAAAAGCTGCCCATCAGAAGGAATGCATCTT
>NW_015150541.1:582326-589710 GCF_000732505.1 Cyprinodon variegatus | reverse complement strand
CAGTACCGCCACCTTCTGCTCTGGAGTGTAAACGCTTCGCCTATGAGAAAAAGGAGCAGTGCATGAACCGAACGGTACACATGCGAACCGAACCGAGACAGTCGAACCGAACGGTTCGGACGGTTTTCAAAAACCGTTCCATCCCTAGTCTGTACGTTATCTCCCTTTTATCTCCTCTTTCTTTCATCTTTTCTCATTTTTTTTTCTGTTTTTCCTTTCCTGTTCTACTTACATTGCCCTGTCCATATAATCTGTAATACTCCCTGCATGAATTATAATCTGTTGGGCTCTTTTTGGCATCAAGACAATTATTCTTATTGCCACATTTCCAGACAGGACACTGTTAAAAAATTTTTAAAAAATAGGATAAACAGCTTTCCATATTCACTTAGGTTATGTCTCGTTGCATTGTTGTCCGCAGAAAAAGAACAGCAGAAAAACTGAATATCTTAAAGGGGGGAATCCCAGAGGAAAGGAACATCTGAAATGAGATCTCCAAAATGTTTCATGTACTTCTCCTATAAAACTATGAGAGATGTGTGACATAAAAATGAGACTAAGGTATATTTATCCTGTCTCAGTTTTTTTTCTGGAGCAATAAGATGACTAAAGCTGTATTTACTTTTCTTTCAAGGTTCAGAAAAGATCTCAACAAGCTCAAATATAATTCTCAGATTATTTCAACTTTTTCGTCTCCTTGTTATCCTAGGCAGAGAAATCAGAGAGCTCTCTTTATTAACTCAGTCTACTCTCATCCCAGTTTCAATAGCCTTTTTGGAAAGTATTAAAACAAACAAAGTAAAACAAATGTCAGTAGGTAAATCACCTGGTCAAGATGGTTTGACTTCCAATTTTCATAAGTTTTTTCTGGGAAGACTTAACAGAATTATTATTCAAAGCCTTAAAATAATGAAAAATATTATTTAATGCAAACTATGAAACAATGAGTCATTACATTATCACCAAAACCAGGAAAAGACAAAAGATATTGTCACGGTTTGGTGTTGGATTGAGGACCCAAAAGCAGAGGTAAGTAAGGCAGAGGTGAATTTAGGTGGGTTTAATGAGGTCCACAGGTACAGAGGCAGGAATCAAAAAATCCAACAAAAATAACAAACAAACCAGAACCAAGGAGACATCTGAGGAAACCATACTCTAGGAGCCAGGGAGAGACGAGGTAAGCAGACAGACGTTAGACGAGGATCCAGCAAACAGGAACTGAAGAGGGAGGGCTTTTAAAGGGGACAGAGACAAAGAGAGGGCTAACGAGAGGATTGGAAACAGGTGAGGACAGAGCAGAAAACAGAGCTAGGGAGAGAGGACACAAGAGGGCAGTAGAGGACAACAAATGGAAAACCTGGAAGACAGGAACTAACAAGAAAACAACAAAATAATAATTAAACACTAAAACAAGGAGCAAAGTAAAACTGAATACTCTAAATAAACATAACAAAACCAAGACTGTGACAGATATATCCACAATCTGAGGCCATTAACTGTGTTGAATGTAGATTACAAATTATTCATCCTTATTTTTATTTTTCAAATCCATTTAACTCTGATTTTGGAAAGATTGTGTGAAACCCAATCAGCATTCGTTAAGGACTGGTCCATATGCAACAATATTAGGCTTGTTTTTGACTTAATATAAGTAAAATTTGTTTCTTAAAGATTATTTTATTTTTAGACTTCCACACATATTTTGACTCTATAGAGCATCCATTGATAATTAAATACTTTTGGCTTTGGTAAAATGTTTATAGAGGTCAATGATTTGATCTATAAGGGTATTATTGGTTCAGTCCATCTGTCTGAATGAACAACCAAGAGATGAAGTGCAACAGGGAAATCCAACAGCGTTGGCTCTGCTCTCCTTATTTATTTATTTAGCTGCAGAGTTATTGACTCTCTTTCTTAAGAATAGCCAAGTTATTAAGCCACTGAAAGTATTTGGTTATCCTTTGATGATAACTCAGCTCACTGATGATACCACTATGTTTCTGCAAGATAAAAATACAGATCCCTTTAGTTAAAAATAAGATAAAAATGGATTATACTTAAATTTATATAAATTTGAGTAAATGTCACTACACACTGCAAAAATTGAAATCTGAATACGTTTTTTTTTCTTAAAATAAGTGCATTTTTTGTTGAATTGAGGAGGTGAGATTTTTTTCCAAAGGAACAAGACAAAAAAAAACAAAACAATTGCATTATCTTATTTCAAATGAATATTATTTACCTATCTTATTTTAAGAGTAAAAATACTCATTCCATTGGTAAATCATCTCATTTGCCTACTTAAATTAAGGGTAAAGGCTCTAATTTAAGGAAATTTGGACTTCTTTCCAGATTATTTTTTGCAGCGCACAATTATCAATGAAGCACCTTATATACGGGTTTCATGTGTAAGGCATAAAATATGACAATAACAAAGGGTTTTAAGGCAAAAGAAGATTTGAATATTTTGCCTCTCATAAAGAAAAGTAAATGCATTCTTAATTTTCACTACAGAAGAAACATGTTAGAAACATCTCAGACATAATAGAAGCTAAAATGAGGCTGAGTTGAGGAACTGAAATGTGTCATGAGCTATAGAAGAGGAAGCTTTGAGCAGTAATATTTTCCTCTGGGATAGTTTAGGGATCAAATACAGTGTGAGAAACATCAAGATGAGATATCTTGTATGAATAGAATATATCCATGCCTACGTTAACAGACTGAAAAAAAAGGTATTCTTTTACTAATGAATCCTTGCAAAAATGACATAACTATATCATTCTTGTACAGATGTGAAAGATAACAAGGAGGGGCTTTTAGATTTACAAAGTGCACATTGTAAAAAAAAAAATAAGATTTGTCCTTTCCTTGTTCATTTGATTCATTTTCACAAAATCCAAGAAATGTACTTGTAATGTACAAGTTTACTCTTTTGAAATGACAAAATTATGTCCAAATTGCAGACTGAAACACACCAAATTGTTTGCCAGAAGGTGTAATATCCATCTCCTTTTGTTCAACAGATTTGGACCTGAGGCACGCCCAAGTGGTGGCGCTATCCACGGGAACCAAATGCATCAACGGGGAGTACCTGAGCGACCAAGGACAGGTGGTCAATGACTGTCACGCAGAAGTGACAGTTCGCAGGGCTTTGATACGTTTTCTCTACTCTCAACTGGAACTCTTCCTAAGGTAAGACACTAAAGTTTGATTTTCACCCATAACCATTTGAAATAAATTTGATTAGTTTCCTCTTCTAGCTAAAACCATAGTTACAATTGACTTAGAGGCTTTAAGTGTACAAAAAATATAGGTCAGGAGATTGGATAAAGAGGTTAAATTCAATTCAGTTCAATTCAGTTTATTTACATAGCGCCAATTCATAATACGTTGTCTCAAGGCACTTTACAGTTCACCAGACCATCCAGTCAAATTGATTCAAAGTTTTCTATCCAAGGAAAACTAGTTGATTGCATCGACTCATAAATTTGAACGCAATCCCTCACACTAAGCATGCATGTAGCAACAGTGGAGAGGAAAAACTCCCTTTTAACAGGAAGAAACCTCCAGAAGAACCAGGCTCAGTGTGAGCGGCCATCTGCTGAGGGTGACTGGTTTTCAAGGAGACAGAAGCAGACAAAGAGAAAGAAGCAGAGATACAAAAACCAGCTGTAAAAGGCGGACCCATCCAGGAAACACACAGCCAGGCAGACGAGCTCCGAGCCAGCTCGCATGTCAGAGGATGAAGAGAGCACATCCAGCCAGTCACAGTCAGAGAAACAGGACTACACTGGAAAACAGGCCGATCTCCAACAACTATAAACAATGGTGTTGATGGCAGCAGCACAGCTGATGTGACAGGAAGCCAATGAAGAGAAGCTAAGATAGTAGAGATATCATCTCTCTTTTTAATTTTCATCAGAACTCTGGCTGCAGCATTTTGGATCAGCTGGAGGCTTTTAACTACAGTTTGTGGACTTCCTGATAGCAAAGAATTACAATAGTCCAGCCTTGAAGTGCAAAATGCATGGACCAGTTGCTAAGCATCATCCCTGGACAGGATATTCCAAAATTTTGCAATATTCTGCAGATGAAAAAAGGAAATTCTAGAAACCTCTTTGATATGGGATTTAAATGACAGGTCCTGATTAAGGATAACACCTCATCAGTGGAAATCACATTCATTCTATTTTAACCCAATCATATAATAAGTCTTAGGTTTCTAACTGCTATTAGCCGAAGTGTAAACAATCCAAACTCTTGTTGTTGAATATAAAAAGTGTAATTATTTTCAGTCACTAAACCCAGTTCATTAGCATGTAAATATATGTAAATAAATGTAATAAACAATATTGATCATATACAACACATTGCCTGTTATGGATGGAAAGGATTTCCGGTTAAAATAAAAGGGCAAAGAGAAAACAATTGCATGAGTCAGTTGTATAGGCTAATGACTTCCCTTGGGTCTAATTATCCTGTATTTGTTGACTTTTGGTCACTCAATTAACTAGTGTTTAAAGTCTAACATTTCCATGCACTGGAATTACTCATTTGAAAATATCCTTGTTGTTTTATACATAATTAGGTATTTAATCTGATACATAACAGATCCATAATTGTGCAAGTATGATCAAAATCCTAAAATGATTCCTTTTTGTTTTATTAATGCAAGATCAGCCCCAAGATTAAAATGTAGTGGGATTCACATATATTCCAGAGTTAACTGAGCAATAACTTGTTTTGGATTTTCCCCTTCTTATCTGAGTAAAAATGGTGTCAGAAAGTATGTATTTCCCTTTTAGCAAGCTAAATAGATCCTGCGTTCATGTTTATAACAAGTACAATTTAGGACTTTCTGATTAATCACCCAAACTAGTTTTCACTTGACTCAAACCTTGTCCAGTCAAATGCAGTTATAAAAAGGTTGGACCTCAAAGAGAAAAAAACCCTTTAGCTGATGAAAACAGGATGGTAGTGAACACCATAGTGCTGTCTGTGTTAAGCTTGGTTTATTCTTGAGGTCCTTGTGACCAGGTTACGGCATTTTTTGCGTCCATGTCCCTCTGTGCAGCGTCCGTGTGGACAGAATTTCTGTACCGCGCACCTAGGAAAATTTGTTTCTTCCATAGACAGATCCTTGCAGAAAAACAAGGCGAGCGAGCAACAGCTCCCACTGTCGTTAGTTCACAAATGTAAAAATCTAGAGACATCCTGTGATTTTAACCCAAATACCACCAGTTTCAACAGATTGAAAAAAAACTCTTGCAAAGAAATTACTGTCTCTCTTAGACAGCATGACGAGTCTTTGAGAAAGTTGTAAACAGCTCTGTCTGCTACCTCCTCATGTAGCGTGGTGCTGTATACTTGCTTTTTGTGCTGTATATGCCCACTGGAGGTGGCCACAATGGGGGGAGGGAAGCCCCACAGTGCATCAAAGCTACAGGCATTGTGACATAGTGGGCAGCTTTTTTTCCACGATAATGGTACGTGCATCAAGCATAACACAACCTTCAGTATTTTAAAGCAACGCTCTGTAATTTTTAGCCAAGAGAGGTTCTAGATCTGGAACTTCCAGGTTTAATTAAATTCAATTCAATCCAGTTTATTTATATAGCGCCAATTCACAACACATGTCATCTCAAGTCACTTTACAGTTCAACCAGATCATACAGTCAAATTGATTCAAAGTTTTCTATCTAAGGAAACCAGTTGATTGCATCGACTTATTGACTCAAATACAATCCCTCACAGTAAGCATGCTTGTAGCGACAGTGGAGAGGAAAAACTCCCTTTTAACAGGAAGAAACCTCCAGCAGAACCAGGCTTAGTGGGAGCGGCCATCTGCTGAGGTCGACTGGGGTTCAAGGAGACAGAAGCAGAGATACAAAAAGCACCCATGAAAGAAACTGGCACCACTGTGTTGTCACAAGATCTAACAGTCTTCCACCATGTTTTGGACCCTGATACCAGACCACTCTGGACCAGTGGACTAATAGGTTATGTCAGATATGTCATATCTGTTTTGACGCCTTTAGCTTAATTTGATGTTTGGGACCACCCTAGTGTGACCATTGTGTTCCATCTTTACACTTTGACCATTTCCTGCACCAATGGGTAAATAAATTAGGGTTTTCCTTAAACTGAATAAGCACTATTGGTGTAATGGCATCCTAAGTTAATTTCACTTAAAGATATTTATTCGTATGGACATCCACTGAAAGAAAATCTATCAGCGAAAACAAACTCTGGGCTATATCAAGGAGGCCGAAAAACCTTGGTATGTAAGGGGCTTAGCCTAACATTTAGCTCTGCGGTAAATTAGAGATTCAATCAGATTTCAGGAAAGGTTTAAAATAAATATTCTTACTTTGATATTATCCTAAGGAAACAGACCAAAATATGTGCTCAGCTTATTGTTGTTTCTAAAAGCCCCCTTAAGACTTTAAACAAGGTAAAGTAGAAGTAGAAAGTGGCTGAAGAAAAGACTAAATGAAAACCTTTTGGCAGTGATTATGTACCACTATTCACTAGGTTTTAGTTTCCAAGGAGCCTCCTGCAGTTTGAACATAGATTACATTATGTTCATACGTGATGCTTAATAACATCACATCATGTTAGTTATGACCCCCTGCAGTAACCAAAAACTGTTCTCTCCTCTATAATAAGCTCCATGGAAACAGCACCGCTTTGTTCACAAGAGGCTTTTCAATAATCAACAGGCCATATGTCTGCTGTTCTCTCTAGCTAACGAAGCATACTGTGGCACATTCTGCTAATGCCTTCTTCGGTTTCTGTTCTATACACTTCTTCCTGAAGTAGTCATACTGCATTTTTCTTTGTTTTGTTTTTTATTTTTTCATATAAAATCCACACGAGCTGTGAATGCCATGGTTGCAATGTTGCAGAGGTAAAAATATAGCAATTATAATAAGAATAAAAATCATTTGATTGGAAAACAGTGATGGAGGAAAGATATGATGTACTTCTCCAGACCACGTCTGCCGTTCCTTCATCGCCGTCTCCATTTCTCTCCTGCATAAACACCAAAATGTTAATAGCAAAACTCAAATTTGACAAATTCAGACAGACCCAAACGCAAACATTCCACATTTTGTGTAATGACAAAAGCATTATAGCCAGATGTTATTTCAATAGTAGCTTGATCTCACATAGAGCACACTGACTGTTCTTTCTTTTAACGAAACAACAAATTCAACCAGCGACATGCCAGCTGCAAATGTAGTGACTGATAGTTTATTCATCAGTGAATATAATGTATTTTATTACAGAATTGCCGATGATAGAACCATTTTTACACTTGCAGCTTACATGTTGGTGTCCTTAGTTTCTCATTTTGTGAAAACTTGGTATGCATAACATC
>NW_015150541.1:575896-581795 GCF_000732505.1 Cyprinodon variegatus | reverse complement strand
AACACTTAGTAACTAAACCTAACATTGAAAATGGATTGGAGTAAAAGAATGCAATTAAGTTCGAAAATGTAGTGAAGTAAAAGTGAAAGTTCTTAAAAAAAAATGTATACTCTTGGAAAGTATAAAGTACTCCAAAATATACTAAAGTACAGTAGTGAAGTATTTTTACTTCGTTACTATACAACGCTGCCCAGGACTGTGTAAAATCTGGGGCATATTCTACCTGAGAGAAGATTAGAAATAGGCGAAAAATGGTAAATGCAACATTTTCTCCTAAATCACTCGTGAGAACAATTTAAGAATACATTCGTTCTTGTGAACCCTTATTGAATGAGGCCATTTATTTCCTATCCTATCCTATCTGAAAATGGCAAGAGTTTGGTACAACCTTTCAAGGCTTGAAAGTTACCCTAAAACAGCCAGCTTGCAGAAACAAGCATTTATCAGAGGAGAAGCTAAGATTCACTGTGCTAACTCAGGAGGAGCTCCAGTGTCCATTGTCACATTCATATCCCTGACATTGACAGGACAGCCATTTGTTGTACACCCCAAAAGTCTGGTTTATGGAAAAGTGGCGAGACAAAAAGCCATTGTTAAAAGTTTAATTTAGTTTGCAGCAAGCTACCGAGGTGACAAACAGCGTATGGAAGAAGTGACCATACAGCAGTGGTCCATGCAGCGATGCTGCATAATGCTTTGGGTACCTCTGTTTGGAAGTGACAGCAAAGCTGATCCGATTTGATGGAGATGGATAAAGCCAAATACCAGGTGGACCTTGAAAAAATAAGTATTTTTTTGAGTTCTTCACAACAAATTGTCTATAACAATCATGTCTTTTTTTTTTACTAAACTATTACACAGCCTGTCTATGTTTTTTTGTTGTGAAGCATAATAATAAAATATAGACATGTGAAGTTTTAAATGTGGGAGTGTTTAAGGAATATGAATGCTTGCTATATACCGATATATCATGGTCGTTGTTGAGCCTTATCAGGGCCAAGATTATGGCTTTGATGAATTTTGACTTTTACCTGCATCCACCCTATAAGCATATATTACTTTCCTGTACTCCCCGGGGAACCCAGCTGAAATGCTGATGTATCAGATTAGTGGATGGAAGTCTAGATCGTTGAATGTCATATTTGCATACACAACACTGACTTTTTGTCTTTGGACAATGCAAGATGGCAGCAACAGAGACTTTGCAGCTGAGTAAAATGGCTAATGTGAAAGATAATTTATAATGAAATGACCAAACAAAATGCCACAACTGCCACATTTACACCCATTGAAAGGACTTCAGCAGCGTAGGAGAGGTTATATAAAGAGTAACACTCATGCTTTGCATTATGAATGTCATGTCCTAATTTGTAAAACAGAGGAAAAGTTGATTTATTTGTTATATAAATCCTAGACCTTAAAAAACTCTTGTTGAAATCTCTGACTTATGAGTCTTGGATTAGAATTTACCATTGTGTTACTGATTCTGCCTAATTTTAGCCATAAGAAATGTCAAACCTATTTGTTATAAAGAAAACATATATGACACCAAAAATAAGCTATTTTTATTAAATATCAACATGAAATGTGTGCTCTTGGGAAACACTATAGCAAAAATAACCAAGAAATAGACGTGGGATCCACATTAAGTAACCCAAATACAAAAAACTTCTTCTTTCATATAGTCCAAATGTTTCTATGATGACAGAGTGTTGCTTACTTTAGCCTAGCATATGCTGATTTCCACAAATACTGTTATGCCAGTTTGACAGTATTTATCACCGCTGCTAAAATGCTGTAAATTTACTTCATCACATTAACTTTAATGTTGCTGGAAGCACATAAACTGAACCGTGCTGCTCATCAGCAGCATTAGTGGCACCAGCTGCTCTCTTCCTTACATCGTTCAGCTCCCAGTCTGTCTAAGAAAAATGAGAGCTTTCTTAGAATGAGCCTTCAGTATTTAGCTTAATTATTTAAAACACCAAGTAATGCTTTCAGATGTATGCTTTAGACTCTGACAAAACACCTGGGAGAGTTGGCAAACCTAAGCAGGTGACACAAAAACTATAGGAAACAGTAATTCTACAACCTCTTTTTTTCAATTGGAAATATTGTGGTGTTTACAGTAAAAATGACATTTATCATGTTAAGGCAGTGGACGAAAATTATTTTTCTGCTGTTGATCTGGTGTTTTGTACAGAGAGCAAGCCCTGGCATGAACAAACTCAACCTCTAACATTATTGTAAGGAACCACGTAACCAACACACTCCCATCAAATCAAACTTCTGTTAAACCAAACTGTCCACTTAGGAAGCAACACTGATTGACAATCAATTTCACATGCTGTTGTGCAAATGAAATATACAGCAGGTGAAAATTATTGGCAATTAGGGAGACGCACTCAATAAGGGAGTGGTTTGGCAGGAAGGGACCACAGACCACTTCTCAGTATCTATACTTTCTGCCTGATGTTTTGGTCACTTTTGAATGCTAGTGGTGCTTTCACAGTTGTCTTAGCATGAGAAGGACTCTACAGCTCACACAGAAGGCTCAGGTCTTGCAGCTCATCCAGGATTGGCAAGAAAGTTTGGAGTGTCTGTCAGCGAAGTGTCCCTAGGCTGGAGACGCTACCGAGACACAGGCTAGTACACCAGGAGATGTGGAAGAGGTGGTAGGAGGGCAGCAACCCAACAGCAGGACTGCTACTTTCGCCTTTGGAAAAGGAGGAACAGGAGGGGCACTGCCAAGGAGTGCAAAATGACTTCCAGCAGGCCACAAACGTGCATGTGTCTGCACAGATGACTAGAAACCAACTCCATGTGGATGGTATGAAGATTTGAAGTCCACAGATGGGTGTCGTGCTCACAGCCCAACACCATGCAGGATGCTTGGCATTAGCCAGAGAACACCAGTAGTGGCAAATTCTCCATTCGGCGTCCTATGCTCTTCACAGAAGGTAGCAGATTCAGAGTGAGAACATGTGATAGATGTGACAGAGACTGCAGGCAGCATGGACAGTGATCTACTGCCTGCAGCATCCTTCCGCATGACCAATTTGGCATTGTGTCGGTAATATTGTGGGCTGGCATTTCTTTGTAGAGCCAAAAACCATCTATGTGCTCCTCAGAGGTAGCGTGACTGCCATTAGGTACCAGGATGACATCCTCAGACAACATATACTGGTGCAGTTGGCCCTGGCTTCCTCTTAATGCAGGACAATGCTAGACCTCATCTGATTGCAGTGTACCAGAAGTTCAAGAAGAAGGCATAGAAGCTATGGACTGATATGCTTGTTCCCCAGTCCTGAATCTGATTGAGCACATCTAGGATAGCATGTCTAGATCCATCCACCAACGTAATATTGCTCCACAGACTGTCCAGGAGTTGGTGGATGCTTTATTCAAGGTATGGGAGGTTAACCCTCAGTAAACCATCCGCAACCTTATCTGGAGCATGCCCAGGCAGGTAGGTAGGTCATACAGGCATGTGGAGGCCACACACAATACTGAGCCTTATTTTGACCTGTTTTTTAGGAGATTACATCAAAGGTGGAACAGCCTGTACTGAGTTGACTCCATTTTTTCAAACTTTATTTTTTAGGTTCTAAATAAGGACAAACAAATGAGAGCTAGAACGCACATACAATATATAGAGCAGTGTATTTTACGCTGCAATACTTAGACCTATACATACTTTATTGTCATTTTTGACACGTGCACAGTTTATACAAAACGAATACTGGTCTGAACCATAAAAATAAGAAGAATTAACATATAACCAACAATAGCTAACTTTTTCCTGCTATCAGGACATATATGACTAACAATTCAGATTATGATTCAGATTTTTTTGTCACGTTTCTGACCATTTTTGTTGTGTTCTTTTCTATTTCAATGAAAAATTGAAAATGTATGTTTTAAATTTAGTCTGTTGTAATTTTTTCTATTATTATTATTTTTTAAAGAAATTTTAACAGGCGATATTGCACTATAAAGAATAATAAAGATATGACAAACATTTACAATTGGGATATATTAAGGATACATAAAAGAAACTGAGCTGAAATCAAATCCAAGTCTGTTAAATAATCGAAAAACTATCCGAGATTCTGAATTGATAATTTACAGTTTAATACTTTCTGTCATTTTCCCGCCAACCTGCTTTCTTCAATAAATGTAAAATGAGCCAAGTGAATAGAATCAGAATCAGAAATACTTTAATAATCCCAGAGGGAAATTACTTTTGTTACACGCTCCAGGTACAGTTTTATATAATATATACACACATCAAACTATACAATATAATAAAGATAAAAAATAAGAATAAAAAGAGATAAAATATATACACATATAGCTCTTCTGTATATATATATGTACATATATCTATGCATATGTAGAATACCTGGGGTTATTTCTGATTTCTTTCATTTTATGTTTTTTTGGCAAAATTGTGGTTTTGGAAGCCTTTGGACTCAGCAGTCGGCCTCTGCAGATGGCCACTCACACTGACCATGGTTCTGCTGGAGGTTTCTTCCTGTTAAAAGGGAGTTTTTCCTCTCCACTGTCGCTACAAGCATGCTTAGTGTGAGGGATTGCNTGTTAAAAGGGAGTTTTTCCTCTCCACTGTCGCTACAAGCATGCTTAGTGTGAGGGATTGCCTTCGAGTCAATGAGTCGATGCAATCAACTAGTTTTCGAAAACTTTGAATCAATTTGACTGTATGATCTGGTGAACTGTAAAGTGCCTTGAGATGACATGTGTTACGAATTGGCGCGATAGAAATAAACTGAATTGAATCTAAATCTTCGTCATCAGCACCTCAACCCATCTTCTGATGGTAATACCTTTGTCAGCATCTCTTAACTAGTTATTAAAAGCAACGGGTACAGCAAAAGGGGGTTCTTTGTTGTTTTTTTTATGTCTTTTCTTCATTGTTTAGATCTAAAGGATTATTTTTTGAAGTATGCAATGTTAACCTGAGTAATGTTCAGGACTGACATTAGTAAAATAGGCTTCGGTCACAGTGTGAGCCTGCGTCCATCCTTCTCTGTCTCAGCTTTACTTCATCATTCTGGAGGGGGGGAAAAAAAGAAAAAAAGAGGAAATACATGTCTTATGTTGTGATGAATAGTTCTACCTTTCTCATCAGTCATCAGCCTCACTGTTGTTGCTTTTTCTCTTGCTTCTTTTTTCTCTTTCTCTCTCTTTTGGTCATGGCAGTAAAAGGCTGGAGGACTGGGAGGAGTCTATATTCGTCCGCCACAAAGAGCACAGCTACAGGTTGAGAGACAACGTTCATTTCCACATGTACATCAGCACCTCACCGTGTGGCGACGGGAGACTCAACTCACCATATGAAATTACAAGCGATTGTAAGATACAAGGAATTATTTTAGCCTGTCTCATTCATTTATTTCAACACCATATAAAGGATTTAAAAAAACTATTTCTTGTCTAATTTCTGTAAATGAAATACTTTTGTTTTTTAATTTGCTTTTGTATGTTTTACAAATGTGGAAACATAACCTTGGCTGCATCCTTCCTCATACTGTAACAGACTTCAGTGTGCATGAAAATAGAGAGAAAGAGAGAGAGAAGACAAAGCCATCATCGTAGAAGCCTTAAAAATATTAGACATTAAACCTCAAAACCGTTCAGCTGTGCTCGCAGAGATTATGAAATTTCAGAAGACCTTTGACCGACTGTTCAGAGCCAGAAGCAGGGGCTTAATTTTTTAGCTCCTGTCAGATCATAGCAACAGCAACATAGAAAGGGATGAAAATAAAGGGGGAAACTGCATTTTTAGTCACATAAAACGTGAGACTATTGAAGCTTGAATATAATTTCTTAAATGGACTTTTGGTTGACGAGTTTTGAAGGACAAGGATACAGTTTC
>NW_015150541.1:564523-572718 GCF_000732505.1 Cyprinodon variegatus | reverse complement strand
GTTCAGAGCCAGAAGCAGGGGCTTAATTTTTTAGCTCCTGTCAGATCATAGCAACAGCAACATAGAAAGGAATGAAAATAAAGGGGGAAACTGCGTTTTTAGTCACATAAAATGTGAGACTATTGAGGCTTAAATATAATTTCTTAAATTGACATTTGGTTGACGAGTTTTGAAGGACAAGGATACAGTTTCTGTGAGTCACGGATTTTGGCTACGTTCACACTGCAGCCTGAAGTGACACAAATCCGATTTTTTTTTGCCCATATGCGACCTGGATCTGATCTTTTCATGGCAGTCTGAACAACACAGATCAGATTTTTTCCAGTGCGGCAAATGGCAACTTGGCTATGTGGTCCTGAATCCGATACGAATCTGATCTTTTCAAATGTGACCTGTGTCTGAACACCAGGTCGCATTTATCCGACCTGAACGGCATTAATACCCGACAAAGGTCTCTATTCTGCGTCTTGCTACGCAGAAGTGGCAAGAAAAACAACAACCATGGCAGAGAGCAGTATTTATGTTTAACCATATCGAAAAGATTGAGTTTTTATGGTTGGAAAAGACCACTAGATGCGCAGCAGTACTACAATCCATGTTTACTTCGTAAACATAGCGCGCGCTAGCCTGTGACGTCATTGCGTCCACTACACATTCGGGACACTTGCGTGGTATGATTGCAGTTCACACAGGAGATCACAAACAAGTCATATATATTTGGAAATATGAAAGGCAACGAAAAAAAAATTTGGATTTCACAAAAAAATCGTAATTGAGCATCAAGGCCTGCAGTGTAAATGTAGCCTTTGATAACCTGTCTTTAAGCGGATGGTGGACTATTCAGGCTCCTAAAACAGGAACAAGGGCTGCTCAGTGGCACAGTGGGTAGCACGGTGGGGGTTCAATTCCCGGCCCGGGGTCTTTCTGCATGGAGTTTGCATGTTCTCCCTAAGCATGTGTGGGTTCTCTCTGGGTACTCTTACTTCCCCCTACAGTTAGATTAATTGACGTCTTTAAATTCTCCTTAGGTGAATGGTTGTTTGTCCTGTTTGTCTCTGTGTTGCCTTGTGATGGACTGGCAACCTGGCTAAAGGGTCTACCCCGCCTCTCGCCCATAGACAGCTGGACCCCACCCCTCGCGACCCCACTTGGGATTAAGCGTGTCAGAAAATGGATGGGTTGAAAACAGGAACATATAAACATAACATCATTATATTAGGCCGAGAACATGCAAATAAGAAACAACACTCACTGGAATCTACTCATTTTATGTATTTTAGAACACTGTTAAAATCTAAATACTAGCCTATAATGTCGCGTTCATCCTGAATGCAGATTTGAATCATGTGGCATTAGCATCTTAGCTTCATGTGAACATAAGACACATGTTGTATTCTTAAATTAAATCAAAGTCTTTTTCTCTCACAAACAGCAAAACCCAAGCAGGGATTTGAATAAACAAGATCCTAGCTCCATTCAAAGAGCATTTATTTAAACGGGCCTCTCCTCTTTTTCCTCATTTCAAGTACACAGCAGCAGACATCTAATGAGGAAGCATCGAAGCCACCTGCGGACCAAAATCGAGTCTGGCGAAGGGACGGTTCCTTTGCGATGCCGAGGGCCTGTCCAGACGTGGGATGGCATCCTGCAAGGGGAACAACTCATCACCATGTCCTGCACTGACAAGATCACCAGGTCAGTTCTGCAGCATAAACTATTTGGTTGGAAACTCTTTAAACATGTGAGTAGGACCCATTAGGGCTACAACCAAGACCTTTTACTATAGTTGTTACAGGAATTCCTGACTAAACTGTATACAGTCATTGTAGGCCTGCTGTTTCTTATTTTATGTCTAATGCACACCTGATGATCAGGGGTGGATTTAGGATATTTGGGGCCCTAGGCAAAAACAGGCTGGGGGCCCTCTGAATTGAGAAGACAATACATAAAACAGACCTGTTATACAGATACAGAAATTTTTATAGAATAGACCTACATTATTTGTTCTACGTTTTGTCCCTCTCTACTTATCCCTTTTTTTGTTGTTTTCCTCACTATGTTTTCTTTTCTCCCTTTTTCTTTTCATATTGGCAATGTGCTCAGCTGACTTTTCATGCTATCTCACAAGGAATGAAAGATTTTTTTCCAATCTCTAAGCCCATTCTAACTTAGCTGATTGCTCCTTCCTGTGTTTCCGAAAAGGCGAAGGCAAAAGTAAATAACCCAGTCCTTCTTTTCACTGTAGACAGGCCATGATCTGCTTATCTGTTCTCCATTTTTTCATTTAGATTAAATAATGGATGCATGAATCATGACAGCAGACAAGATAGAGGAGAGTAGGAGGCGGGGCTACCAATGTACTCGCTCTGGAGAGCAGAGTTTGCTGCTTTTAGATGTTGTTGCCGAAGTCTCCACTGGCAGAAAAAAGTGGTTGGATTTGTTTTCAAATGGTTTGCTGCTGTTTGTTTGGACCTTTCTGAACATGTGCAGCAAATGGACTGATCCAATGTGCTGGACACTGAATTTAATGTTTTTTGGGACATTTAAAAAAATTATTTAACATGAACGCCATGACTCATATGCCATGTTTACTCCCATGTGTACCAGTGTTGTAGAATCACTGCCACTGTGACTCGGATTTTTCGTAGTAACCAAGTGATGTTACTTAATCAATGCTGTCTGCCATAAAGTAGATTTACTCACATCAGCATGTCAGATGCTTGAAACTATAAGTTAAACTGAGGCTCTATCTAATAGAATAGAAATAGAAAATAGAACATCCCTTTATTGTCCCACAATGGGTAAATTCTGGTGTTTACAGCAGCAAAAGAGATTATAGAAAAAATTGTCACACAAATGTGGAACTTTGAAAAATGTCTAAGAATAACATAATATCTATATAACATAATTCCACTAATGATTATTGACCAGGAGGGGCGACTAATAGATCACTTATGTTTTGTCCCTAAATAGAAAGGGACATCACAGGCACATAAATAACATTTATTTTATGAACTATTGACTCAAGACAGTGTGATGATAAAATATAACAAAACTGATTTTCAGGTTACTGCTATATACAAATTCTAAAGGCTATTTTTACTTCACACACAGAACTTTGTTTTGTTTTTTTCATCTTAAATCAGTGAGTCTAAAGGAAAGTTTATTTACAATGGGTTATACTTGGAATACTGGAATATAGATAACTACTCTCTATACTTCTATCCATTTGAAATTATGACAAAATTACAATTTATTTTTTTATATTTTTACACATTGGGGCACTTTGGTAGGTAAATTGGGGCACTTTGGTAGGTAAGTAAGGAAGGAAGGAAGGACAGAAAGACAGACAGGGAGAAAGGAAGGAAAGACGGATAGAAAGACAGGGAGGAAGAAAGACAGAAGAAAGAAAAAAACGTCTTCATTCAATCACCCATGAAATTTCTTTTCCATTTAAGCAAAGAAAGGTAAACCGAGTGACGGAAAGGTTAACTTTATTAGAAGATTACCTTTCTTATAAAGAGCAGAGATTTACTAGACTGGGGTATTTTGAATTAGGCTTTATAAAAGCCAAGCAGAGATTTGTCTGATATTTACCTAATCCATTTCTCTGCGTATGCGTTAAGGAAGCATGCTAGTCAAGGTAGTGCTTGTATTGATTTCCCATATGTGTCTGAATTTAGTAATCCTATTCTAATTAACGAGTGCAGTCTTTGTTTTAACGTCAACTCTTCACTCACTTTTTATGAATTATATGACTAATGGTCGCAGTTTACCCACTTTGTTCTAATGCTATACTTAAGCTTGCATCCAGTTTAACAAGTAGAAGACTGAAAAAGTTTGTTTTTAATTGGACCTTTTTGGTTTTACTGTATCGTTAATAATGAAAAATCTTAGTAAAATAAAATAATAATTTATAGTCCACATTTATAGTCTAGTCATAGTGAATATCATTACTTATCTAGCTAGTTAAAGATAGTTTTTTCCCTATATTAAATATAATTTTGATAACTGAAGTATATATATATGGCCAGAGTTGACTTGCAACAGAGTGAGTTAACGCGTATTTCTTATTTTATGACAATTTTAAGGCCAATTTTATTGTTGTGAGGACCAGTCTACTGGTCCCAGTAAGAAAAGGTTTGCTTGTTGGGTTGTATTAGGAATGTATTGGTAATGGGCTGGGGTGTATAAAGGTAAAAGTGCATGAAGTGAATATATCAGAAAATTATTTTGGTAAAAGTGAAAGTTGCTGATGAGAAAATAACTTATTGTTGTTCCTAATAATTGGTCAAGTAAAAGTACCACTTTTTTTTTCATACAAAGAAGTGAGAAAACAGTTTTTTTTTTTTTTGTCCCTTTACTTCCCTTTGGTAAAAACAATAGAGGCAAAATTTGTTGAAGACCTGAAATAAGATTAACACAAATGGAATGGCTGTGCTGTAAGTTCGGTTGAGGATGAACAAAAACTAAACTGCATTGATTTTAAAATAACTTAGAAGCAAAACAAAAAATTTTACTAAGTTTTTTTCCACTAATAATACAGAATGATTTAGGAGTAACTTGGGTTTATCAGCTTTTAGGTCAATATGTTGAAGAATTGTAACAGTAAAAATAGCTTGCACAGATTTAAGATCTAAAATAACTATTTTAGATTTTAAATCTTTGCAAACAACAATGTGGTGCAATATTGCCACCAACCAGTAAGGAGGTTGGACCAGGACAAATAGAGAGCAGTTCTCTAATGGTTCCACATAATTAAATCCTTTCATTGTAAATATTGATCATACTTTAATTTGTAGAAATGGCTCAATTAATTTGTAGAAATGAGGAATGTTTCAGATTCTAAATGAAGAAGTACAGTTTTTCCAGGCTATAGAGCGCACCTCACTATAAGCTGTGCCCACTATTTTGTTTTTTGAAAAACTGGACATATAAAATCCATACCGGGCTATATATTCAAAAACAACTCAATGCAGCAATTCAGTTGATTATTCCCATTATCATCGCAACCCCACCCCCTGTACAGGAGAGCAGAAGACCCGCCTATTCAGCCAGGCTGACAATTCCCTTTAACAACCCCCTCTTTCAGATGCATAGACAAGTATGGGGCATCACAGGCTAACAGAAGAAGCCAAACGACCCCCAATCCAAAGGGATGGACCCTTTTGTCAGTGTCAATTTGCATGGTTTCAAAACAAAAACAAGGTTTTGATGGGCTACTGTATAAAACCTCAAACTCAACGCTATTCCTGACATTTTGGATTGAAAAAGCTTCCTGGATGGGAAGCAAAACGTCTTCAAACTTGGAAACAAATTCCAGAGGATTGTTTTTTTAACAAATTTTTCGAATACCCGATGGAGAACATCTCCTCAAAAAAATTACTGTAGTAATGTGACAAAGTTAAAGTACTTAGTAACTGTAAACCTCTGATATGCGAGGGGTTAGGGTGAGGATCTGGGTTATGCCTGGGTTAGAAATGAATGGTCAATTTAAAGTCCTCATAAGGATAGCAGCCCATACCGTGTGTGAGTGTTAGAGAAACAGAGAGGAAGAAGCAGGCAGCAGCTAGAAGGCGGGTGAAAGCACGAGGTGAACCCCTCTCCTGTGTAGCCGCTGTTAATTTGACCAATTGGATTCAGTTGGCCAGGGTTGGGGACGGTGTGATTAAATCTACCCAGGTCACCAACAAGGGTGAAAGCAATTACTGGACAAAAAATAGAGTGACGGAGGAGGTAGAGGGGACATCCTGCCTTTTTATCCCTCCCATCCACCCTTTACCCTCCTTCCTGCCAGGAGAAGACGGCAGACGTGCTCCTCTTGCTCCGCAGCTTCCTTTTTTGTTTTAAACGCTGTAAATGATCAGTGGCTGCCGTTAAAGTGAGTGGGTCACCGAGGAGCGGTTTATCAAGGTCAGGAGAGGAGGGCGGAACTGAGAGCAGCTTAGGGCCGCACACTCCCCGCTCTCTGCTGCAGTCTTAAAGTGATCCCCTGGATACTCTTTTTGTCCTCTGTCCCACTCATTGTGCAACCTCCCATTACTTTTTTATTTCCTCACTCCCTTTACTTCCTGCACTTTATTATAGTTGTTCCAGCTTTGACCAAAGGGGATATTAGGATCCTTGCTCTTATCATAAACATCCTCCATGACAGTTATCACCGCCTCGACCGACGATCATCGCTTTGTTGTTTTAAGCGCTGCCCGGCGAAGACGCTTTGCAAATATTTGATTTGAAGGCGACAGCTGGATTTAATTGAGGGGCCTAAATGGCTTTCATATAACGATGATGTTCTCAATTTCACTGCAGTTTTATGCAGATGAACACATTACTTTAATGGGTCGGCATTTACTGGAGGAGAGAGGAAAGGATGGATGCGGAGAGGGAAGGAAAAAGGTCTCTTCCCGAGCCAGATGGCTGTCTTTTCTTGCATGAGATTAGAAGATGTCTCCAATTCACGGTGTTGCTTTCGGAGTAAATTAATATTTCAGGCCAAACTTTATCTTTTTTTTTTTTTTTTTTTTTTAAGTCGTCAGTGCACTTAGGATCTGTACGTTTAGGGAGCTGCCTGCTGAACAAAGCTCCTTTTTTTTTTCTGTTTGAGAGGGAAAGGCAGATCTTAGCGACAGATTGTAGGTAAAGCGGATGCAGGCATGCAGCCGTTTAGTGATTCCCAGAAAGCCGTTGATGTTAATTGACTGCTTGGGAAGCAAAAGTATCTGTAATGAGTGATTATTAAGCCAGCAAATGTTGGGGAGGGAAGGAGGAAAAAAAAGAGAAAAGACAAGCAGGCGCTATAATTGCTTTCAAGAAAAAATACATCGATGAACAAAAAGAACAATGATGTAAATATTAGAAGCATAATGTAAGAAGCTCAGGTAAACAGCACATCTACCCGGATAAATGCCAGGAACGGTAATAAACTAATTATCATTTTTCACCCTCAAATTGACATCTATTGGTTAAATAGAGGGGTTTTTCCACGCTAGGTGGCACATGACCAGCTGGCTGCAGAGCTTTGTGTCAGTGCGGCAGGTAGGATTATCCCCGCAGCGATTTTGAGGCTTCCTAAGCAAACCTGAAGGTGATTGGCCCTCACACTGAGCAATCAACGTAACTCTCCTGCAGTGCATTAACCTCCGTGGCACTGATGAATGCACACATGGTAATGTGTTGCTCCATGTAATGTGTGCTGATGTACTGACCTTTGGCTGTGTTGTTGTTGCCGATGATGGTTCGTATCTGAGGGAAGAGGATGTGTGTGTTTTTGTAAGTGTTAGTGCTGACGACCCAGTGGCTGTGATTCATCACGTCCCACATCAAGATAATGATCAAATTGTCTCTACCTGTCACTGAAGCTCTCACATCAGTCTGTCTGTCTTTTTCCACCAGCCAGTCCTATCTCTCCTCCTGACTAGGCCTCATCTTTCTTTTTTTCCCCCTCCCTGTCTTTCTGCTTCCCTGTCTCTCAGGTGGAACATCTTGGGCCTACAGGGGGCCTTGCTGAGCCACTTTGTGGAGCCTGTGTACCTGCACAGCATTACCGTCGGCAGCCTGCGCCACACGGGCCATCTGTGCCGAGTTCTGAACCAGCGGCAGGAACGCCTGGGCCCTCTGCCCACCACATACAGACGCAGCCAACCCCTACTTAGTGGTATGGCTCACTTTTATTTGACCTCTCTTTTGAATCTGCTTAGAAGCAGGCTATGCTTTTGTTAAAAACAACATTTTTTATCCTGTTTGCAAAACCACAGACTAGTTCTAAATGTCATCTCAAGGCACTTTGCAATTCATCGGATCATACAGTCAAATTAATTCACAGTTTTCTATTTAAGAAAAAACCAGTTGATTGCGTCGACTTATTGACTTGAAGGCAATCCGTCACACTAAGACACTAAGCATGCTTGTAGCGACAGTGGGGAGGAAAAACACCCTTTTAACGGGAAGAAACCTCCAGCAGAACCAGGCTCAGTGTGAGCGGCCATCTGCCAAGGCCGACTGGGGTTCAAGGAGACAGAAACAGAGATACAGAGAAAAGCAGAGATACCAAAGGCAACTATAAAAGGCGGCCCCGTCCAGGAAACACACAGCCAGGCAGAAGAGCTCCAAGCCAGCTCCCATGTCAGAGGATGAAGAGAGCACATCCAGACAGTCACAGTCAGGCCAATCTCCAACATCTATAAACAAAGGTGTTG
>NW_015150541.1:558365-563059 GCF_000732505.1 Cyprinodon variegatus | reverse complement strand
CAAGACCTATATCATTGGGGGTAGAGACCAAGACTTAGACCTTTAGAGGCAGAGACCAAGACAAGACCTATATCATTGGGGGTAGAGACCAAGACCTAGACCTTTAGAGGCAGAGACCAAGACAAAGACGTTTAGAGCCTGAGACCAAAACAAGTCTTAGACCTTTAGAGGCAGAGACCAAGACAAGACCTATATCATTGGGGGTAGAGACCAAGACCTAGACCTTTAGCGGCAGAGACCAAGACCTATGTCATTGGGGGTAGAGACCAAGACCTAGACCATTTAGAGGCAGAGACCAAGACAAGACCTACTGTATATCATTGGGGGTAGAGACCAAGACCTAGACCATTTAGAGGCAGAGACCAAGACAAGACCTACTGTATATCATTGGGGGTAGAGACCAAGACCTAGACCTTTAGAGGATGAGACCAAGACAAGACTTACATCATTGGGGGTAGAGACCTTGACAAGACCTAGATCTTTAAAAGCAGAGACAAAGAAAATACCAAGACATTTAGAGGCAGAGACCAAAACAAGACTTTATATGGTCTTGCATTTGGTCTGGGCCCCTAATGTTCTTGGCCTTGTCTCCGTACTCCTTGGTCTTGGTTGGTGTGGTTTTGACTACTAAACAAATGGTGATGGTTTGATTTTTTTCTCTTTCCAGTTCCTCATTCCAGTTCTAGTTACTGATTTTTCTTTAAAGGGAAAGTTTTAAAGAGAAGTTCACATTTTTTAAATAGGCTCACTAACCAGAACTCTGTCTGGATGAGATAGCCTGAATACTCAATGAATTTAAACTCTGAACAATTTACTTTTTCTAACTTAACAATGTACTATTGAGTCATTTCCAAACAGTATGTGGACCTCAAATCTTTAAACTTGAGTAAAAACTCTGAGATTTTCCTTTTTCCAGCATGGATGTCCAAGTAATTTTTATATTTAGCCTCTTTTGCATCTTCAGGTCTTTAAAGCAGCACTGTGAAAGGTTTTACTCAAGGTTAGTTTGAGATACGTAAAACATTTATTTCCAGTCAATGCACATTATTTTGTGTACCTAGCTGATCAGACATATTTATGGTTAATATCCATATATAAATATGTACGTATTTACACATTTGTGCAGTTTAAATTAATTTATGGTTCTACGTAACACATACATTAAATTAGTTGAGCAATTTATTTTTAATTACATATAAACTTCTAAATGACAGCAGAGACTAACTCTACCCCATAAAACATGCATTAACTCTATATACGTCCTAATTGACTGTATTATATTGTTGTGAAGAATCAACTGCTGTATTTTTATCACTTTTTGGTTAATATACTACTATAATTTAAATAGCTTTAAAAAATGTTGTGGGATTAAAAAAGGGGGGACATGATCCCAAAGGGGGGGAAGGGAACCGGTCAATAAAATGTGCACAGCTTAGCAATAGATAAAGGAAATTATATTAACTAGGAAACTGAAGGAGAAACAGCGAATCAACAGTGAATGAAATTGGGTAAGTTAACGTCCAGGAAGAAGGAGGACATCTACTGGGTTTAAATGTTGGTACTGTTTTGTGTGTAGAAGATTGTTAGAGATGTCAAGTCTTGCCTTACGTTGATTCTGATTGGTTTATACTGTAATGCGTGAAGCCTCAGATTTAGGCACCGGATTGGATTGATCTAGTGAGGCCGTGTGACTGCCCTCTTTTGTTGTGTTTGAGTGCATTTATTTCCCACAAGCCCCACTGTTTTTAGACCAAGCCTCTACTGAAACGAAAAACAAAGATGTTGCTTCAAATTTTGGGTGAAATCTGGCAAACTAGGATCTACAGACAAATCCACCAAATATGTAGTCAGCTAAGTTTTTTATAAATTATAAAACAAAATGAAGAAGATTATCACAATGAAAACATCTGTAACTAATAAAGGTGCCAAGCAAGCTTTAAAGCCTTTTTAAGGAGAAAATATGAAAAATAATTAATATTTCTTCATGTTTTGGTAGGGCATTATACTTGAACAAACTTGTTACTGAGGCAGTACCTGTTTAGATCCACAGGAGTAGTTGATAAACTAGTGCCAACTTTCTGCTCTCTCCCAGCCTTAAGATTTTGAATCACGCAGAGATCTAAGCCTACATGTATACAATATGTTAAAAGATTCATCATCTCAAAGCCAAACGCACCACTTCAGATTTTTTTTCTTACACTCAGCCCACAGACACTTCACAAACTCAAGTTCCACTGCCGCTCCACACTGACATTGTTCCAAGCCTGAAAAGCAACAGCTTAGATGTCGTCTGGCACGTCAGCGTCCCGGGCTCCGCCGAGACCCGAGGCTTCTGTTTGTGGGAAAGATGAATGCTGGCAGACGATCTGAATGACACCCAACTTGTAGAGACAGCGTCAGCCATCACTTCAGATCTAGGCCAGTCAGAGAGGTGGTGTGGCAGACGAGCAGAGAGATGTAGGGCACGTTTGGTTTCTGGGGATCATTGATAAGAACAAAGGCAGTGACATTCACAAACAGGGAAACACATTAAATCATGTCAGAGGCACTGTAAGGATATGAAAAAAATCAAATATGTTCTACAATTCATTTTTCCCAACTATGCTTGTATTAGCTATGGCTGCAATTAAAGGCGTAAATAAACACTCCCCATTAAACATCAGGTATTAAAAGTGGTTATCTGACTGAAAGTGAGTTTTTGCTCTGAAAAATAAAAAGTATGGTAGTACTGTATTTTAAAGGTCCTTCAAACTCAGAAATTAGACCAGTAAACTCAAAAGTTAGATTAGCAAACACAAAATTAAGACAAACACACTAAACACGTGAAAAGAAAAAAATAAAACAAGTAGCAAAATCAGTTAGAAAAGCTGCAAACTACCATAATAGAAATGCTCCACACCACTAGGGGGAGACAATCATCACTTCATATGGGACCAAAACATAGACATTGGCCATTTCTCAATATATGTACTTGTGCGTTCTCGTGTACTTGTGAAACGTCATCAGCCTCAGCCCTAGTACTGTTCCAATTCACAAGAACAGCAGATCGAGAACGGTCTAAGTCCCCGGATGTTGTTCGGAAGTCCCCTCCCTCTTTACCCAGCATGCATCAGAGCAGACTTGTCAGCTCTTGAGATTGACAGCTGTCCCAGCATGCACTGCGGCAGCAGCAGCTTTCAATGGAGCGCTCCACTGAAAGTTAAAAGATCTTTTTTCTGTTGTTGTTGTTCAATAAAAGTACGTTTTAAGATCATTTGAGGCGAGAATATTATACTTTAACCCTTTACAGGGCACTCAGAAAATCAATATTCAATAGTGTTATTGGAATCCAGGACAAGACCTTATTACCTTTGGAACATTAAAAAAATATGAATATTTGATGGCAAAAATGTATGTCAAAGTAATAACAAGAAACGCCAACTTGCCTAAATATTTTAAGAAAATTAAAACAAAAGTGCTTCTATAAGAAATAAAAAGTAAAAGAAACACATTTTATTTTTGTCCAACATAACCTTAGAGGCATTAATGCTGATACTGGCACTTATATTTTTTTTTATAAACCTAAATATTATTTTTGACTAGGCTTATTAACTTTTCAATTAGCTTTTTACCTTTTTTTTCTTGACTTAACTTTTTTTTTTTTGCTTAATTTACAGTAGGTAACATATCATTCAAGGACTCTTCTAATTGGACAAACGCCAAAATAAGAAGTACAGCCATGTAGCGATATCTTTGCTGAATGGCTGGATATATATCTTGTGCTTCTAGACCTATGCAAGTGATCAAAAATAGTAACTTGCCCTATAAAGGGTTAAAGCGTCACTATGTGGCCCATTTATTTTTAATGCATAATAAAAAAAAAAAAATCCAAACCGCAGCCCGTCTGCAGCAGCCCTCTCTCGGCATAGCCTTGTGTGAAGTATAGCTGGCTCTGATGGCGATTTTTTTTGTTTTATTTGTCAAAATGTTCATTTGATTTGTGTTAATCTGACTCTGTTAATTATTATTCCCCCACTAAATGAAAAAAAGTAAGAATGTTTTATTATGTAGATACTATTAATAATAGAAGGTGAAATGCAGCTCTAGAAGAGTCGAGCGTGTGGTGACGTCACGAGTACGCATCTGTTCCAGTTGACCCAAATCTCTGCTGCGTGCTCCCGTTCTCCAAGAGTCCACACTTTCCTGTGTTCTTCTCAATAACATACTTGGCGAGGACACAATATTAGAATTTTTTGAGTCCATACTTCTTATAAATTGAGAAACGGCAATTATTACAAACTAATGTCTGTTAATTACACCCTTAGCAACGAAATAATGGGAAACACTTCATGATAGCATGCTTCTGTTAGCGTTCCATTTATGATTTTACTAAGGTTCTGGTCTCAGAGGTGTCAAAAGTATTCATGTTTATTACTCAAGTAGAAGTATAAATCCTACTGTTTAGAAGTTAGAGTATCAAATTCAGTTTTTTACTCAAGTAAAACTATAAAAGTAAAAATTTTAAAACTACTTAAAGTATAAAAGTAAAAGAAATGTTAAAGTTACAGTGTGTAATAATTACAGGGATATACAGTCAGAAATGTAATATATTATATATAACTATGTTATTTTATCATCATCTACGAGCTCAGCCTCTTAACCTTAATATTTGCGTTGTTTTAGTATTCGTTACTTATAATTACATAGGAGCGGGT
>NW_015150541.1:553176-558195 GCF_000732505.1 Cyprinodon variegatus | reverse complement strand
CAGGTGATGCGGACGTCGTGGAAGACATTTTGTCCCGTAACGCTCGCCGTACTGTTGGGGGGGAGAAGCGGTGGGGGGGGGATGTTCATGTTGGTGTGGTCTGCAGTCTGGACGTTAGATGTCGCTAAAAATTACACACTGTAGCTTTAAGGACAGATGCTTTAAACGTTATGCAGGTTACTGCACTACCATATTAAAGGAACATTTTTCAACCATTCTGAATGTTAACTTCCTCGTATTTAATTTTCTTAGTTGTATAACTTCTGGCAACAGTGTCAAATTTAACATAATGAAAAACTATTTATTTTGGTACATAGCCAAGAGCAAGATGGTGCAGCAACAAATCCAACCACAAAGAAAGAAAATATCTTGATGAAAGAAATTATTTTGAGGGTTTTTATTTTTTTAAGTACCAACAGACCATGATGAGGAGTAGAAAGTAGAGATAATTGCAAGAAAATGTAAGGAGTTGAAGTAAAAATTTGTCTGGTTAAGATTCCTACTTAAGTAAGGTAATGAAGTATTTGTACTTTGTTGATGGTCGGTGTTTCCATGTAGTCGTTGCAATCATTTCATGGTGGCGCTAGTTTGCTACTTGTTGTTGGTTATGCTACTTGTTTTTCTGCATTAGCAGCCGGTGTTCAGTCAGACGAGCATGCCAATTGTCAATACCCATTTATCCCTTTATTTTTTTTTCCTTTAGATTTGTAAAAAAAAATAAACTTTAAACTACCTCAACAGGCCTGCATCCCTTTAGTCATGTACAAAAACACAATTTAATTACTTACCTTTTCGTGTTTTTTAAAGCATATGGTGATCTGACCTGAAATCGTTTTTTTGTACATGACTAAAGAAATAAATGCATGTAGTCTAAAGTCTATTTTTGTACAAAACTAAAAAGATAAATGGAAATCTGAAGTCTTGCAGATTGGTATTGACTATGGGTATGCTGCTCTGACGAGTTATGCTCATCTGACACAACACCGGTTTTGTGCTTTCAACATGTTTGCACTTTTTCCTTTTTTACTTTGCAGCCTTTTTTCTTTTCATGTGTTTTTTTTTTGTTTATGTGTTAGTCTCATTGTTGTGTTTAATACATGGGCGTAGGTTTGCATAGAGACCATAGGGACATGTCCCTACCAAAATTTTGGCCCGACCTACTTGTCCCTACCAATAATTCTATGGGAACAGCATGTTTATAGTTTACAATACAGTGTTGTGGCAGCAGTTGCTTCTTTTATCACAACTTGTATATTAAAGGTAATCATTTAAATGCTCAGTGTCAGTACCCCTTATAGTTCCTGTGCCTATGTAAATACAATAAATCTATTTAAAGTCCCTTGAATATGTTATTTTTCTTTGTTTGACAACCGAATATCAGCATATATATATATTAAAAAATAAGAATTGATTTTACCTCTGCACAATTCTATTTCTTCAAAAGGAAATTTCGGATAAATACATAAACAACTGACATATTTAGACTATAATTGGTTAAAGAGGCACATATTTACCTTCCATTGAGGTCACTGGTGAGTTCAAATGTAACCCTTTTCAAAGAGTTTTAAATCATTCCGAGCCACTGATGCTTCAAACATTGATAAACAGCATCTTGTGTGTGTAGTGCTTATAAAATGTGTATACATGTACATGTTTTCTCTTTAAACGAAATGCAAAAAAATAGGAGCATGCATAATGAGTAGGACCAATGACATCAGACCAATTCAACTTAAGACTTATAGTGTCCCTACAAAAGTTGAGATCAAACCTACGCCCTTGGTTTACTAGTTCATTTTTTGAGTATGCAAGAGCTTTTAAATTTGCTCCGAAATCTTGTATTTACATGCTCTTTGCACTCCACTGTACTTTTGCGCTCTTATGTTAGTCGTTTAGAGGGTCTTTAGATTGTGAGAAAAACAATACTGCAAGTTTTGACCAGTAAATGTTTTATTCTATTTTATGAACCTCTGTAGTCCAGCGAACACTTATTCTGTATTTTTAAATCAGTTTTGAGGAGTTATAGCTGTTTTTATTTCTTTTTATATGTGTATTTAACATTGTAGCATGCTTACTATTGTTTTTATTTTTAGGTAGACAATTTTAAGATCTGTCCAGGGACAACAGATTAAAAAACAGCCTTTTGGCTAATTCTGGTGCATTTGCAGGAATGGTTTTTTAATGTACACTGTCCCTTACAAATAAAAAAATTAAAATAAATCAATTAATCAAGGGTTAAAACATTAACATTATAACATCTAAAACCGCATGACTGTTTTATCCTAATTCTCAAACCATGCAAAACAATTAAATAAAAATGACCTTGATAACTGTAAATTTGACTGATAAAACTGTTTTTTTGTTGTTTTCTTTATGTTATTTTTGTAACATGGGAAGCCTTCCTGTTTCTTTGGGTTCTCTCCTCTTTGACATGTTTTAAACGATTCTGCTCCCCAAGTGTCTGGAGCGGTCGGATCTCTGCACTTCTTATGCTTTGAGTGGCAAAAGGCTATTGAAGAGCAGAGGAGTAAAGGAGGGGAAGGAGATGGACAGACAGTGGAGACAGCCCTACGTCAAATCAATGTAATCAGACCTCTTATCAGTCCGCCATTGGATGTGAAGGGAGCCCCAGACAGGGAGAAAGGGAGGGGGTGGCTGTGCTGGAGGGGAAGGACAGATGTTTGCTTGCATTCAGATGTCCACACACCTATCTCACCTTCCTCTATTCTCCTCCATTGCCCCCATATTGACTCTAATGAGTTCCCCAGCTTACGTGTTTCCAGGTTTATTTAAAACCACGGCCCCCAGAGGAACCCATAGGAGGCCGCTGGGGCCAGTCTTATCGCAAACAGCCAAAGCAGCTCCATCTGGGCCCTGGGGGCCCAACTCCAAACACATCGATAGACCGACCGGCTCGTCCTTGACGGTTCGACAAACAAAAAAAGGACGACTTTGTTGTTTTTTGGGGGATTAAACGAATCAAAGCAGCAGCCTTATTAATGATTATTCAGTTATTAATGTTTGATTCAGATTGCTGAACTTGGACTTGTTTGGTTTTTATTATAAAAAAAAACAGGCTCATTGGAAAACATCATAAGACTTTTGAACTTTTTTGTTTTCGGAGGAAATGAAAACATTGATTAAAATCAATTACTCATTAAATTCTAATGTCACGTAAGTAGTCGCACAGGAGCTACATGGATTTTTGCTTTTTACTTTCATTAAAGGGTGAGCCTCAATCAAAGTCCGCTTTAAACAACAATCAATCATAAATTCACGATCCTGCTGCTCTGCGGTGAAACCCTGTGGCTTCCTGAAGGCGTTTAGTGGCCCTTTAACTTTATCACCTTGAGAAAAATTCTCATTCCTAATCCTCAACTTAACACACTCATTGAAAATGTACAGTTTTCATGAAATTTTCTGTTTCACCCTCCTGGGTCTCACAGCTAGCTCCTACCTGTAGTATCAAATAAGAAGATACATGCATGTTAAAAATAAATCCTTTACGCAGATGCTCCCATTCAGCTTCTCTCATTCTGCCAAGCATCCTCCCAAAGGAGACATTGATCAAGTCTTCATTGAAGGAAAAATCAAATTGGCTATTACAGAAACACAGGAGTCAAGGCCATTGAATGGATGAAATGAGCCATGAATGGAGCGAGAGGGAAGAGAAGAAGGCAGGATGGATAGGGGGCTCTTTTGTTCAAAGAGGTGCATCTGCTCAAGAGAGGAGAAAGATGGGTAATAAGAGACTCGGAGGATTGTTCCCGTGGCAGGTGATTCATCCAGCTCCGTGGAGCGGAGGAGAAAGACGAGGTGAGGCTGGTGAATGGAAGAGTGAGGATGGAGGAGATGAGCGTGGAAATGGGGGGAGATGATCTGCAGGCATGTGCTGAGGCATTGTAGCTCTGGTTTTTGTGTTATAACAAGCTGCCTGTCAGATGATGAGATCAGAGGCATTTGTTGCTAACCGGTCAAAGACACCGCCTGCTAAAAAAAAGAAATAAAAAAGAGGTCTACGCTTACACTGCGTTATAATAAATAACTGGGTTGGAAATCAAACTGAAATCCTTGCAGCTCTTCTTTTGTGAAGGTGAGAAATGAATGGGCGACGAGGTGCCATGCTTTTAACATTAGCTGTAAGGAAATACAGGTGAGCATATTTCTGCTATTCTATCGTTTAACTTGTCGACATGGAAGATAGAAAAGAAGCAACAAAACAATTTCTCATACTTTACGTGGGGAGCCTGGAAGAAAGCAACAATCTGAGCTGTACTCTACATGGAGGGAGCTGTGAAAAAGGGAGTTTAAAATCAAGAAAGTAAACTAAATTTTAAGGAAAAGCAACTCAAACCAGATTAAATTGATCCATCCATGCAGCAACATGGTTTTACTTAATAGGATTTCTTGATTTAAGATTTTAAAATCTAGTAATAAGCATTGAACTCTTAACTTTAAAATTTTATGTATGTATGTTATGTTATAAATATACGTTTTTTTTTTTTTTTTTATCTTGGTAAAAAACAAATAATAACAATCTGGGACAGAGCTTCTACACAGCTTCTCAGAATGTCCGACCCGGAGCAGAATATTGGAAATATCTGCATCTCCAGCTGCTCATGTTAAAGGCAGACTGAAGACTCATTTATTATGTATAAAGAAAGGGGGTCAGGAAATTTGTTTGACCATTTATACTTAAAGGTATATTGGATTATTATAATTTTATTGTGCAATTATTGCATATTTAGGTGGATCATAAATTAAAAAGATTTAAAAATAAAAGCATTAATCATGAAAAAAATAGTGGAGGATGTTGTTTTTCTGGGTGGATCATCAAAATAAGTCATCTTCCTAATTGTCAATCATTCTTGTGATATGTTTACGTAAGATGGTCGTACATGCTCGTCCCCATTTTCACTTACCAGTGGTGAGTCTGTCATAGTGAAAAAATTGAAAATCTTGTTTTGGAAAGTAAGCTTGCATGAGCAGAGATGGCAAAAGTACTCACTTTCCGTACTTGAG